>NC_053024.1:281717460-281876165 GCF_003073215.2 Triticum urartu | reverse complement strand
GTCACTCACGCGGTCGCGCCCTTGGAGATTTAACACAGTGTGTTAGGCTATCTGATGTTGGCATGTCATACATAGTCATCACTTAGTCACTCATACTACAACAAGGTTGGCTATAAGTGTATTTTTTTTACTCCTCTCTATCTCTTTCTTCGTACTCAAGGAAGAAACAGTGCTAAGCGCGTGTATTTATTGCATTTGCCAAGGAGTGACCTCTTCCAATGAAATGGTGTAGCTAAGTTTGCTTCATTTAATTAGCTATAGACTCAAAATTGTCTTTTCACCTAGGTACACGCGCTTAGCACCGTTTCTTCCTTCGGTCACCAAACTAGTCTCTCTCTTCTCGATTAACTTGCCACATCAAGCTTTATGCCTATATGGCAAGCTTAAGCACCTGTAGGAGCAAGTAAAAGTAAGTACAACAGTGTGCTTTACATGGCACTTTTGCATATGTGGAGGAAAGAGAGGCAAGGAAAAAGTGGAGAAGTGGGCTCTCATGCAAGAGCCAGCCTCTACTACATGGTGGAGCATTGGGAGAGGCACCTGTATGGAGGTGGTCAGGAATCTGGGAGACTCACGCCGGTCATAGCGCCGCAGTTAAAATGAGAATGGCAAGTCAAATCACGGGGCCCCACCTGTCCAGCAGTAACTCGCTGTCAAATCACACAGCCCAACGTTTGCAGCAGCCTACTCCCTTGTCTTCTCGCGTCTCTGTCGAACCGACTAGGCGGAACTGCCCCGCCGCCTACCGCGCAGGAAAAGCCCCGCCCTCGACTTTTAAATAGTATACAGTATACTAATTTTGTATCCATGGATTGCGCCCGCGCCATGGAGCAAAGCGTCTAGAAAATGGAGGAGAGACGGTGGTCTTGCAATAGAGAAGAGGGAGAGGTGAGACGGTGGTTTTGGAATGGAGATGATGGAGAGGAGAGGAGGTGGTTTTGCAATGGAGAAGAGGGAGAGGAGCGTGCGGCAACGATTTAGGATTGGACGAGAGGGCCGGCGCGCTCTGACTAGATCAAAATCAAAATCAATTTACCCTTCAATTAAGAAAGCGACCTCACATTAACTAGTCTCCCTTTTATTCAGGGTCATAATTGACCATGATTTTCGCACATAAAATATATGTTATACGTTGTATACAAGGCCACTATCAAAATTACAATTTGCAACTATACAAGGCCACTAACATTAATCGAGGCAAAATTGATGGTGTTTGCCTCGTACTAGCACCCAAGGACATTAATATCCCTTGTGTGCATGCGGGAGTGAGAAGGTTAGATTGCATTCCCAACATTAATCAACCAATGAGGAGTAAGAGGGTTGGCTTGTTGTGCTTGGGAGAGAAAAACCACATTAATTAACACGACAATCAAGGTGACAAGCTAGCTTGCAACATTGACTTAAACATAGCATTGATTTTTACCTTGGTACCTGTAATATGAGTTTGTGGCCTTGTATACAAAAATGGAGGGAGTATAATTTGAAAGTACATTCAGATACGAACCAAACGATACAATTTTTGGTGACATGCATTCACATTTTGCTTGTCAAATACAGTACGTGGTCAAACTTTGACCCAAAATACGCAAAACAACAAAAAAATACTTCCAAGACCAGCGCCGCTCTTCCGCTCTTCTCCTCTTAAACCACCGCCGCTCCTCCCCTGTTCCAATCTAAATGCAGCGCCGCTCCTCTCCTCTTCCATTTCAAAACCACCGCCCCTCCTCTCATGTTCCAGTCCAAAACCAGCGTCGCTCCTCTCCTATTCTAATCCAAAACCAGCGCTGCTCCTCTCCTCTTCCATTCAAAAACCACCGCCGGCGAGTGAAGGTGTTGTGGAGAAGTAGATCGATGGAGGAGTACAACCGATACGTGAGGATCGCAGACGGCGACCCTATGAAGCTAGCTAGGATGTTGGAGATACAGTCTTAGTTTGACAACAAGGACCAACTAGCGGCGACGGCGACATCCATGGCCAAATATCTGCAACAGAGCGAAAAGGCGGCGATACTCCCGGAGGGAGTCGCGCCGGAGTACATAGAGCTGCTCCTCTAGGCCATGGAGCAAACAGATTCACCGAATCCGATCGTGAGGGATCGGTGGTGGGAGTATCGATCCCAGATGGAGCATCCACCGGAGATTGAAGGATCGAGCATCTACAGGGTGCCGTTTGTGAGGGTGTCCTGCCAGAGCGAGATGGTGGAGTCTTCGTCGACCGAACCCAACTGCAAGAGGAGAAAAGCAGTTGGCCCGACGACGCTTCCCCGCCATCGTCTCCCTCGCTGTTCACATCATCTCACGGGGCGGGTGTCTGCCACCGAGGAATAGGAGGGGGCTGCCCCCCCCCCCAGCCCAATAGTCAGGCAGGTTGTGAATTGTCAGAAGGAGCTTAGGGTTGTCAGTATTTGCAGGTTGTTAATTGTGTTTTGTATTGTGTATTTTGAGAGTACTTTCAGATATGAATGTCTTTTGAATTTCAGATTTGCAGTATTGAGCATATAAAGTATTTTATGAATTCTAGAGATCTATTTTTAGCACTTAAAAAATGTAGTTTCATAGGAGTATAAAAGTGCAGACAATGTGATTCTCAGAGAAGAAACTGCAAGTTTCAGTTTCAGATAAGAAACTGCAAGTTCAGTTTCAGATAAGAAACTGCAACTTTCAGAGGCAGAGCATTTATATTAACACAGCCTTTTCAAACAGGGTTAACATCATGTTGGAAGTTTTATTCATGGTCGAAAATGGAACTACTAGCCAGTTAGCATCATGCTGATCAACATTCATGCATAGCACACCTTCATATGATGCACAATCAAAATGCCCACACAATGTCGAGTGTGCGAAACATAGAGAAAACGAGGGACGAAGTTTTGGCAAGTGTTGGACGTGGTTTTGGGCTGCCCCGTCTAGGCTTTCATTTTTAACATCTGCAGCCCACGACCTCGGATGGGAGGTCCATAGGCGACCGGCCTATGGACCTCCCATCCGAGGTTTTATTTTTGGCAGACCAATTTATGTATTTTTTTGAAGAAAACGCAGAGGTCTGTTCTATTTTTCTATATAAGAATAGGAACGCCAGGTCCAACTTATGTTTCCCTTCTAACTATATTATATATATTTAAATTATTTTATATGTTGACTGTTTAGTTCACATACTCCCTCCTTTTCGGTTTATAGGGCTTATCTCAAAATTTTAGTTTTTCCATTTTATAAGGCTCAATTTGGTTGTTTTCCATCACATGTTCAGATTCCAAGGTGCATTAAATCATTACATGCAAGTATTAAGAGAAAATTGACCAATACATGTACTTTATGCATGCATGCATTGCAATTTATGCATTGATAAACATAATTTGTTGAGGAAAACAAGTGCATTAATTAGGTGCTTTTGCAAACTACAAAAAGTATTCCACCATTCATCATCTACCTTGGTTGGTGAGATTTTTGAATTGAGCCATATAAATCGAAAAATAGGGAGTAATTGGCAAATAGATCTCGCCGCCACCCCCCGCCTCCTGACTCCGGGCGTGCCTGCCCCCCTCAGCAAGTCCGCTCACGCGCCCCATGGAGTCACCGGCCATATCCATGGGGGAATGGCTGGAAGACAAGCAGATGTACAAGATGCATCTCCCACATGTCTACAAAGCCTTCCCGCGGATGCTCCAGCCGCTCGACTCCGTCGTGCCGGCGGTGCTACGGGAGACTCGAGGGAGGAGATGGAGGGAGCGGGCGATGCGGATCCGCAACGACGCTCTCTCCTGGACCCAGTGCACGCACGAATGGAGGGAAGCAGAGGAGGAAGCTGCGAGGGAGGAAGCCGAGGAGGGACCGAATCCGTTCTCTCACTCACGCAGGTATGCTCGGATGTGCAAGGATCATGTGGATTGGGAGCTGCTGAATCTAGCCCTGCGGATCTACTTCGAAGGAGATTTCTCAGAGAAGCACAGGATGCCCCACCCCAGTGAGCCGCCGATTGCGTTCGTTCGATGGGCGAAAGGAGAAGTGAATTCAGGAGATCCACGCCGTGCTGCGAGATGGGAATGCTTGACTAGACTCCTGCCCACCAGCACGCCACTGGAGCCGGAGCAGGTGGATCCCCACCTTACCTCTCCCCCAAACCTGCAGAAGATTAAAATTAGGCTTGCAATCTGCTTCAATTGAGCTGTCTGGTGGTTATTTCGGCTTCCTGAGAGACAACATCTGGCAGGAGGATGAGAAGGAATCAGGAACTCCGATGAATTTCCCATATCACAATGGGGGGAGCGCCGGTTGGGCAGTGGTACGGCCCACCTCCGCCCCAAATGGGGGCACAATCTGGGCAGGCTCCTGTAATTGCCCAAGATCAATCTGCTGGTGGTTCTGACTCTCAGATCAGTGGGAAATCTCAAGGTAAGAATCAGCAAAAGAAGAGATAGGACATCCAAAAAACTGCTCTCGTCCCTGCTTCGGGCCTTATGGCATACTCTGAGGTGATCTGCTACAACTGTGGGGAACCAGGGCATCATTTGGATACATGTGTCAAGCCCAAGAGTTGTTTTATCTGCAAAATGGTTACCCATAAAGTTGAGAATTGCCCTGTTAGAAGGAAAACCCACAGTTTGGAAGTGCTGCTCCAGGACTATGTCCACCATTGACAGAATTTTTTGTGACACAGAATTAGATAGTTTCTTTCCCCTTTCTAGTTGTAGAGCTCTGCCCAGATGTGGTAGTGACCACACTCCTTTGCTCTGGGACTCTGGTCTTAACCAAACTCCATAGAGCAATAGTTTTTAAATTTGAAAAGTGGTGGTTGCTTAGAGAAGATTTTACTGATCTAGTCAGGAAAATCTAGAATGAGCCTACTGGGAGCAGCTGCCCCCTAGAAAATTGGCAGATCAAAATCAGGAGATTTAGAAGAACTACCAAAGGGTGGAACTCCAATGAGGAAGCTAATCTTAGAAGATACAAAAGGCTTCTCCTCCTTGAGTTTGATTCTCTAGATATTAAGGTAGAAACCACTGACCTCTCAGAGGCTGAGACTAATAGATTAAACTTTGTCCATGGAGAGCTCAAGAGAATTTGGCTTCAAGAAGAAATCAAAGCCAAACAAAGGTCTCGAGATAGGAACATTAAGGAGGGTGATAGAAATACTGCTTACTTCCATGCAGTAGCTAACCAGAGGAGGAGGAAAACCCTCATTCACTCCCTTGATGGCCCTAATGGACCTGTTACTGAGGTAGATGAGATGATGAAAGTGGCTAGTGACTTCTACAAAGACCTGTTTAAGAAAGAAAACCCTTATGGGTTCTCTCTACAAAATAATTTTTTCTTTGCTTCTGAAAAAGTCTCTCCTGCTGAAAATGAGCTGCTAGAAGCCCCTTTTTCAGAGACAGAGATGAAGGAAGCCATTTTTAGCTCTTATCCTGATGGGGCTCCTGGTCCTGATGGGATTCCCTTCTTGTTTTACCAGCATTTTTGGGACTTGGTGAAAAATGATCTCTTAGATCTTTTCCAAGCCTTTCATAGAGGAGAGTTGGATCTAGCAACTTACTCATGGGGGGTCTATTGGGGTCAAGTTAAATAACTGTGAAAGTGATTTTTTCCTTGCTGGTAAAGGCCTTAGGCAAGGTGACCCCATCTCCCCGCTTTTTTTTAATTTAGTAGTGGACGTTCTTACTAAAATGCTGAGCAAAGCTGCTGATCATAGTCTGATTGCAGGGCTCTGTCCTGAGATCTGCCCTGGTGGCATCATCTGCCTTCAATATGCAGATGATACCATCCTTTTCTTGGACAATGACTCCACACATGCTAGCAATCTGAAAACTGTTCTAACCTAGTTTGAACAAGTCTCGGGCATGAGAATCAACTACTCTAAAAGTGAACTCATCCCTATCAACATGGATGATCAGGAGTTAGCTGACTACCTCTCTATTCTAGTCTGTAATAAAGGTAACTTCCCCATTAAGTACCTAGGTATCTCTCTCCACTATGATAAACTGAGCAGAGAGGATATCCAACCCTTCTGGATAAAATCATTAAAAGGATTGCTGGGTGGAGGGGCAAACTTCTCTCTTACAGAGGTAGATTGATCCTCATACAAGCTTATTTGGCTAGCATTCCAGTGTATCTCCTCTCCTTCTTGAAGTTCCCTAAATGGGAAGTGAACCTCATCAATTCTCAGATGTCTCATTGCTTGTGGAATGATTTTGAGGGAAATAGGAAGCTACACCTTGCTAATTGGGCCCTAGTCTCTATGAAAAAAGATTTTGGAGGCCTAGGCATACCTAACCTCCAAGAAATTAACATCTATCTTCTAGGGTCTTGGATTAAAAGATTCTATGAGGAAGACCTAAAACCCTGGAAGCTTCTTATTGCCCATAAATACCTCGGAAATAAACCTAATATTTTTGTCCCTTCCTCCAACCCTAAGACCTCTAGATTCTGGAAAGGATAAAAATCTATTATGCATGCTATGAAATTTGGCTATAGATGGAACATAGGGGATGGGAGCAGAACCAGGTTCTGGGAAGATACTTGGTTTGGCACATCCCCCCTAGCAGTCCAATTTTGGCCTATTTACTCTGTCCGCAATGAGCTTAACAAAAGTGTAATGAAGTTTGGGACGGTCAATGCCTAAAACTCTCTTTTAGAAGGAACTTTTGTGATAGTCTCATGGAACAATGGTTCCAGTTGGAGAAAATTGCCAAAAGCATTACCTTTACTGCCGAGCCGGATGCCCTGATTTGGCAGCTGGACAATAAGGGGAAGTATTCCTCCAGCTCCTTCTATCATGTTATCAACTTTAGAGGGGTTCAACCCGTGTTTATCCCTGCTGTCTGGAAATTGAGACTTCCCCCGAAAATTCATGTATTTCTCTGGCTTCTCTCCAAAAACAAATTGATGACTAGGGATAACCTTAGGAAGAGACACATCATTAAACCCCTTGATTGTGTTTACTGCTCGGAACAAGAGTTTTGTTCTCACCTATTTTTTGAATGTATAGTTGCTAAACATCTCTGGGCCCACCTTGAGGAATATTTCTCTAGTCAGATTGGCTCATCCTTCGAATCTGTCGCCAGATTCTGGATTGCTACCAAAAAGTGCTCAGTTTTAAACATTGTTAGCTCAGTTGTCCTTTGGTGCCTCTGGAAATATAGAAACGCTATGATTTTCAGTAACACCTCCTGGATTTCCAATCCGCAGGTCTTGAGGTTGATCGGAAACATGATGAGGAACTGGGCGATTCTCTCCTCCGGATCGGACAAGGACAAGTTGATGAGCTTCGTGGAAACCCTAACAAGATCCCTCCAGAAACCGTTGGCGATCACTTGTGGCTGAACAAGGCTCGACCTACTCTGGGGCTGGACCCGTGGGCTCGTTCAAGATCTCTGATGAAGATGATGGGCACCTGGCGCCGAAAAAGAGGGACATCCACCATGCTACGCCTTCCAGCCCGGTGCCTCCGCTTGCTTACTGGTCGCCGCAGGCTGACACGGCCCCTCGGCTGAAGACCATGAAGGCTTCGTTGGACCCTCCTTGTGTCATTTGAGTGCTCTATCCGCTCTGCCTTTGGCATCGCTCGGGTGATTTGTGTTATTCAGAGAACTTGTTCATCCACCCCCTAGTTTGTAGCTTTTCTACCTTTGCTTTCGAACTGCTCTTTGAGCTGCTATATAAGAATATGTTGTGGTTTCGTTCTCGGCAATGGAACTGGGGAGATGCTCCTTGTTTTTCTAAAAAAAATATTTTATATGTTATTATATATTATTTTTATTGTCATCATATATTTAACACATATTTACATATATAAGAAAACAATATCCCACATCTTATTAACTTACAAAAATAATTTCTTAACAAATAAAATCCTGGATTGTTTTGGCACGAAAATCCTAGTGATTGTGTACAAAAGCTTGGTAAGATTTAAGGACGAATGTAATAATATCACTTATTATTTAAATATATTTATAACAAAATGCTCAGCCCCTTTTTATTTTTTGATAACATTGCTAGCCCAACCCAACATTATAATTAGAATTAGCCCAACAAAATCGTGTATTTCGAGAAAGTGCAAATGGCCTGTAATTTTTTAGGAAATAAAATAAACGGGCCGCATGGACGCTACATTATTTGTTCACCCAGCCTGCCTAATGGCTGTAATTCATAAAAAAAGATCAAATTGACTGTAAATTCTACCGCGCAAAAAAAAGACTGTAAATTCTGAAAAAATGGGTTGAATACGTGCCACATTTTCGAAGGCTGAAATGTGGGCCAATAGGTCGAAGCCAATGCAAATCGTTGTCAATTTAGTTAACAAATGATTCTGACATGTTAGCCATTGGATTTACATCCAACGACCGACATCCATCTTCAATCTCTCGTCTTCTTCCTCCAGCGCCGCCGGGACCACCTCCCGCCTCCTACTGCTAGCAGCTCTGCTTAGCACGCTTCGCTATGAAGCGCTACTCCACTGTTGGCCAGGCCATCCTCCACCCCTCTACACCTCCTGTTCTTCTCCACTGAGTGTCGAACCACACCGCACTAGAACCAGTTAACCCTCATACACCTCTCTGTCTGCGACTCTACTCCCGCGTCTTCCCATCTCTGGCTCATTGTTGTCCGGGGCCTCGCCGTCGTCCACCATCTTGGATGCGCTCGACGCGGCGTGGTCAACGTGGTCAACGAACGACACCATCGGAAGTAGACTGTGAGTGGAGAGGCTGACAGCTGGGTCCACGGCCGCACACAAGGAAATGCCTCCTTATTACGCGCAAAATAATGATCCCTCCACCTGACATCTGGGACCCACCGGAAGGGCCTCTGTATTTCGCGAAATAAAGTGCCCCCCGCTGACATGTCAGACCCACCAGCTATCTTCGCACGCAAGGAAGTGCCTCCTTATTACGCACAAAAAAATGAACATTCCCCCTGCCAGCTGGAACCCAGCATAGTGGGAGACTGACTTGTGGGCCTACCAAGTTGACGGGGACGGAGGGCTTTGTCAACTTAGTCAATATGAACGATTCTAGCTCCTGTTACCCTACGATGTTGATCCAACGGTCGTAGTGCTTCTTCAACCTCTGGTCTTCTTGCTCCAGTCACCCAAACTAGCGCCGGTCGTGTCGCGTGCTCCTGCCTCCCGTGGCCGGCTGTGATGTCGCGGAGGCCTCACCGCCCCCTACTACTCCCACCGCTGGCCAGGCCATCCCTCTACTCACCCACACCCCCTATTATTCTGCGGCGACAGTAGCCTCACACCGCAGCGGAACTAGTGAACCCTCGTACTCCTCTTCGCGTGGGCATCCACCGTTGCGTCTTCCCCGGCTCCGAGTCGTCCCTTTCCTAGTCCTCGATGTCGTCCACCGCCCTGGTGCTCTTGGCGCGGCGTGGTCAACATGGTGAACGACCGACTTCCATCGGAAGAGTACTGTACATGGAGCGGCTGACAGCTGGGTCCACGGCAGCCGCAAGGAAGTGCCTCCTTATTACGCGGAAAATAATTATTCCTCCACCTGACAGCGGGGACCCACCGGACGGGCCACCAGTATTTTGTGAAAAAAATCGTTTCCCGCTGACTGCTGGGACCCACCGGACGGGCCATCGTATTTCGTGAAAAAAACGTTCCTCCCGCTGTCAGCTCGGACCCACCGAAAGTGCCTCCTTATTACGCACAAAAAAATGAATACTCCACCGGCTAGCTGGGACCCACCTTGCTAGGAGGCTGACTTGTGGGCCTACTAAGTTGAAGGGGATGAAGGGCTTTGTCAACTTAGTCGATATGAATGATTCTAGCTCCAGTGACCGTACGATGTCCATCCAACGGCCGTAGTGCTTCTTCAACCTCTGGTCTTCTTGCTCCAGCCACCCAAAGCAGCGCCAGTCGTGCCGCATGCTCCTGCCTCCCGTGGCCGGCTGTGCTGCCGCAGAGGCCTCACCACCCCTACTATTCTCACCGCTGGCCAGGCCCTGCAGCGACGGCAGCCTCACACCGCAGCCGAACCAGTGAACCCTCGTAGTCCTCTCCGCGCGGGCTTCCACTGCCGCGTCGTCCCCTTCCTAGGCCTCGCCGTCGTCCACCACTGTGGTGCTCTCCGTGCGGCGTGGTCAACATGGTCAAGGAACGACTTCCATCGGAAGAGTACTGTACGTGGAGAGGCTGACAGCTGGGTCCACGGCCACAGCCCAGTTTTTTTGTGATTTGCCAAGTAAGTCGCTTTGTCAGGCATGTTGGGCTGCAAATCTTTCAAGACGAGGAGAGCTTTCATTCGGCTGGCCGAGAAAATGGCCCATCTGTAATGAGAAACGGATTATACATTTTTAAAACACATCAAACCGGCAATTAGTTTCAAATATCTTTTTTTCATTTCAAGATTTTAAATTACATTAATTTTTATGCGTGGAGAATTTGTTGGATTTTATATTGATATACATTTATTTTTAAAATCAATTTTAATGTGAGTCGAAATTTCGGGATTAAAAACAGTTCGGACCGCACCGAAATATGCAAAATTTCGTATAATTTTTTAAACGTTGCCACAATATGGGTTGTAATGCTAACAAAAAGAATATGGGCTCCAAAAAAACCTTAAGAATTAGCAAATGGGCTGTAAATTATTAGAAATAATGGCAGATGGGTTGTATGCTGTTTTCCACATATTTGAGGCTTTCCTAAAAAGAAGGTTGACGCACAAGCACTGACTGTTGGATGTCCATCCAACGGCCGTCGTGCTTCTTCAATCTCTGCTCTTACTGCTCCAGCCGTTCAAACAAGCGTCGGCGGGACTGCCTGCTCCCTCCTCCTCGCGGCCGGCTGTGCTGCCGTGCAGGCCTCACCGCCCGACCTTACTCCCATCACTGGCCTAGCCATCCCTCTACTCACCCACACCTGATGTTATTCTCCGGCAACGGTAGACGAACCAGAACCATCGTACAGTCGTACTCCCCTCCGCGTGGGAAACAACTGCCGAGTCTTCCCTGCCTCTGTGTCGTCCCCTTCCTAGGCCTCGCCGTCATCCACCGCCCTGGTGCTCTCGGCGCGGCGTGGTCAACATGGTCAAGGAACGACTTCCATCGGACGTGGACTGTACGTGGAGAGGCTGACAGTTGGGTCCACGGCCGCAGCAAGGAAGTTCCTCCTTATTACGCGGAAAATAATGATTCCTCCACCTGATAGCTGGGACCCACTGGACGGGCCACTGTATTTCGCGAAAAAAACGTTTCCCCCTGACTGCTGGGACCACCAGCTACATCTTCGCACGCAAGGAAGTGTGTCTGGGCAAAAAAACAATTCGCCCCCTGACTGCTGGGACCGACCAGCTACATCTTCGCAGGCAAGGAAGTGCCTGATAGTTGGGACCCACCTGGTCGAAGCGTACGTAGTGTTGTCATTCTGGTCGCGAACGTGTACGTACATAATGGTCGATGTAGAGGCGTGCACGTGTCGTAGTAGAGGCGCGCACGTAGCATTTACACGTACGTACAGCGGCCAGGGTGCAAGAAAGAAAATACGGCCACGTATGTGTACATACGGGCGGGGTCTCAAACGCCTACTCGCGCATAAGTACGGCCAGGGCTCGTGTACATGGCTGGGTCGGAACGGAGAAACAGCATCATCGTCGTGTTCATGGGGAGGCAACGGAATGCGTCGTGTTCATGGGGAGGCAACGGAATGCGTCGTGTTCATGGGGAGGCAACGGAATGCGTCGTGTTCATCAGGAGGGCTTGGACGGAACAGGCGATGGAAACGAGGTCTGGCGTGCCGCAGAACGGAGGAAACGGCCTTGTGTTCGACCGGCCATGTTCGAAACGGGATCCTGTTCATCAGGAGGGGTCTGGCGTACCGCAAAACGGAGGAAACGGACCTCCTATGGTCGAAACGGGGGTCCTATTGATTGGGAGGGGTGTGGCGTACCGCAAAACGGAGGAAACGGACTTGTGTTGGAGCGCTACGGTCGAAATGGGGGTCCTATTCATCGGGAGGGGTGTGGCGTACTGCAAAACGGGACTCCACGGGATACTGTTCATCTCCACCGTCGACCTCCTCCAGCCTCCACGGGCTCCTGTTCATCCAGCCTCCACCGCGCGCTACTCCACCGGCTACTGTTCAACCACCCCTCCACCGTCTAGTGTTCATCCAGCCCTCCACACCACGGGGTCCTGTTCAACCACCCCTCCACCGTCTACTGTTCATCCAGCCCTCTGCACCACGGGGTCCTGTTCATCCACCCCTCCACGGGCACCCCTCCACCGTCTACTGTTTATCCAGCCCTCCACCACACCACGGGGTCCTATTCATCCAGAGGCAATGCCACCGCTCACTGTTCATCCACCCCCCCCCACAATGCTCACTGTTCATCCCATTGATCGGCTTCAGTTAGCAGCAGTAGCGAAGGAATCGCTCGATCGGGTTCAGTTAACAGCCATCGATCGATCGCTCGGGTTTAGTAACGCATAGCCTGCAGTGCAATCGCTCCGGTTCAGTTAGGCCTTGTACATTGGGAGATGCTTAGAGGGGTGCTTAGAAAAATAAAGGGAAAATTTTGTTTTTGCCACTCTAGATTTTTCCAATTTTCCTTATGCCACTCTAGATTTTGACATTTTGATGAGGACATCAATACCATTGTTACACCCACAGCCCCTACTGTTACATATACTGGACCAATTACTAGAGCTCGCGCACGCCAATTAAATTACCAGGTACTTTCGTTTCTTGGTAATGATTCTAATGTTCATGAGATTATGATGCTGCCTAAATTGGATACATTTGTTTTGCTTTCAAATGAAGGGCCTAGCTTGGAGAAGGATGAACATTGGAGCAAGAACACGCATGAAGTTGATGGCATGCGCAAGGGGATCAAGAACGGAGTTACAAGTGATGATTTCAGGACTTTGAAGCCGCCATAAGGAGTGCATGAAGCCATGGACGAAATATACAAGATGCCACTTCATAATATTCGTCCATAGGCTATTCTAGGTGCTGCGTCACCTTATTAATGGGCCAGGCCCATTGTAATTTCGAAATACTTAAGTATAGGCTATTTTTAGAGTCCGTATGTGTGGGGAAACAAGAGTTAGGGTTGGTTTCGGACCCCACCCTCAAGGGCCACGAAATTCCCCTCTCTTCCTCCATATATACAGCCCTTAGGGCGTCGTTTAGGACTTTGGGTTTTGTTTAGATTAAAAGTTCGCCATAGCTGCAACTTCGCGTACTTCGTTTGTGTCCAACGACCAGACCAAGACGTCACAGAACCCCACCTTGATCAATAAAGCTTTCATCTTATATTCGCAATATCCAGATTGCAATCTCAGTTTCTTGCTTGTTCTTCGTTTGCTCGCAGGAAACAGGCCCTCGTGGTCAGGTTGATCGTGCTCCGGCGTGGTCAATAACCCCTCGGAAGTTGGTTTAGCGATTGCTAAGGCGCGACGTCTCGCACGTTCGTAGTCGGATCGTCAAGGTCGACTCCCACAGAAAACGATAGCCACCATCTCATCGAAACATCGGGACACCTTTGCCTCTATCAAGTGGTATCAGATTTCCAGGTTGCTCGGTGAGATTTTACAGTTTTTCGTAGATTAGATCGAGTCTGTTCTTCATACCTACAGTCCACGAAAAAGCCACAAAAAAATTAGGGTTAGTTCATCATATCCGAACCAATCTGAGCCTTTGCATAATCTTTTTAGGGTTTTTGCTTTGTTGAATTTGCGGTTGCATCGTCGTGTCAAGTTGCTGGTCTTAGAGTCTAGTCTTTTAGAGTTTCGAGTTCTGGTCATAAGTTGTCACGCCGCCGCCGCACCATCATCATCGCCCATCTACCACCATTGCTTATCCGCCACCGTTCTGAATCCGTATCCATATACCACCACCAATCCGTATCCATATACCACCAACCATATATCCACCACCAATCCGAGTTCTTCTCATATTAGGTTTGTTCTTGAGATCAATCTAAATTCCGATTCGTGTTTCCTTGCCTGCGTATGTCTCGAAAAAAAAAGAGTCTGGAGACCCCCGGGCAGTTTTTAGGCCAAAATTTTCACGGGCAAAAATATTTTTTCCCTATCCTATTTTTAGGCTTTTCTGAGTCTTTTGAGCCACGTGCCATCATAGTTGATTTTTTGTCGCACTTTTTCGTCGTCGCTGCCCTGATTTCCGAAAAAAAAGTGAAAAAAAAAATTTCGTGCCCATCCTATCAGTTTGACGAGGGAAGAGTTTTGAGACACTCGCCATTATAGTAATTTTTCGCAAAAAAAAAGAGGAGCGCAAAAAAAAGCGAAAAAAAAAGTTCCAGAGTGTGCTTTTCCCTTATTTACGTGCAGCGCCGTGATTTTGTTAGTGTTCTAGGCTCGCGTCTCTAGCACGGTCTAGCCTAGGACCAGCACAGTACCGTCGTTGAGCGTTTATTCAACTTTGCATCTCTGAATTGATTATTGCTGACCCTTTTTGCTACCATACTATAAGCCTTCCCAGCTCCACATATCTCTACGTCGTGCGTTTGACTCTCCCTGGCAATCGCTCTATCCAAGCTTTTGAGAGTTTTGACTACAACGGTTGCCGATCACCGCCTGCTGCTGGGTAAGAACTGGTAAGAATTTGAGATTTGCTTGACGGATTTGTGACACCCGCCACCACCACCTCTTGCTAGTATTCTGTAGGATCATATTCTTGTGTGTTTTCTTTTGTTGCTAACCATGGCAGGATCACAAGCCGACGAGACTGACTGGGAGAACATGACGAATCAGGAGTTGCATGATAAATTTCAGCAAATGATGAATGGATAGGTGCAGGATGTGCTAAACAGATTTGAAGAGGCCATGGAGAAGATAGATGACATGGAGAAGACGTTCGAAACAAAGCTCGATGACAGGTTTAATAAATTGCTCGCGCGTCTTCCACCACCACCACCGGCTGCACCTAACGCACCTCTACAACAACAACAACGACGACTACCTACACATCGTGAAACAGCCCTCCGCCGAGCGAGCCGTCTCCCTCTTGCACCTGGCCAAACTGTTGGTGCTGCTGTTGCTACTTCTGTGGCTCCTGCTGCTGATGCGGAGGAGGATGATTTTGCTGGCGATTACGAGGATGAGGTTGATCAAAATCAGAACTACGTGCCACCACCAGCACAGCAACCATCAGGTCGTCCACATGCAAATAATGGCAATGGTAGGGCTCACCCTCAGGTACGAGATCATGACCATCTCCCTAAACTAAAATTGAATATTCCACCATTTGAGGGTAGATATGTTCCTGATATATATCTTACTTGGGAGTTAGAAACTGAACAACGATTTACATGTTTACAATATCCCGAGGAGAGACGTGTTCCTGCTGCTGTTTGTGCATTCACTAGTTTTGCATGTGTTTGGTGGTCTGAGCATTGTAGATTATATCCCATTCCTGCTACTTGGGCTGCTTTGAAAACTGCTATGCGTACTCGTTGGGTTCCACCATATTATCAACGTGAATTACTTCAAAAATTGCAGCGCTTAAGACAGGGAAAAAATTCTGTAGAAGAATATTATCAGGAATTACAAACTGGCATGATTAGATGTGGTATTGTTGAGGAGAATGAAGCTATGCTTGCACGTTTTATGGGTGGATTAAATAGAGAGATTCAGATGATTCTAGAGTATAAGGAGTATACTAATATCACTCGTTTATTCCATCTTGCTTGTAAAGCTGAACGTGAAGTGCAGGATCGACAGGCATTGGCGCGGACTAACTTTTCTGCAGGTCGACCTTCTTCATGGACACCACGTGCATCATCTACTTCCACACGTTCTGCTTCACCGGCGCCTCCGTCGGCTGCCACCTCCAACCGTGATACAATAAAGCAGGCACAATCACCACTATCTGCCAAGAGCACACCTTCTGGGCCTGCAAAGAGCTCTTCTTCATCCATGGCATCAACAGGGCAAACACATGATATTATTTGTCGACGTTGCAAGGGTGGAGGTCATTATGCGAGAGAATGCCCATCTAAGCGTGTGATGATTGTTACTGAGGATGGTGGGTATGAGTCCGCTAGTGACTATGATGAGGAGACTTTGGCTCTTATTACACGTGACGAACACGGTGGAGACGATTCTGATCATGAGACGCAATACATGGCTCCTGAAGATGCTGACAGGTATGAATGTTTAGTTGCTCAACGTGTTTTGAGTGTGCAGGTTACACAAGCTGAGCAAAATCAGAGGCATAATTTGTTCCATACAAAGGGAGTTGTGAAGGAACGTTCTGTTCGCGTGATCATAGATGGAGGGAGTTGCAACAACTTGGCTAGCATCGAGATGGTGGAGAAGCTATCTCTCACCACAAGACCACATCCACATCCTTACTACATCCAATGGTTCAACAACAGCGGCAAGGTTAAGGTAACACGTACTGTTCGTGTGCATTTTAGTATCTCTACATATGCTGATTATGTTGATTGTGATGTGGTACCGATGCAAGCATGTTCCTTATTACTTGGTAGACCATGGCAATTTGATAAAAATTCTATTCACCATGGTAGAAACAATCAGTATACTCTTGTTCATAAGGATAAAAATATTACTTTGCTTCCTATGACTCCTGATTCCATTTTGAAAGATGATATTAATAGAGCTAATAAAGCAAAACAGGAGAAAACTAAGAGTGAAAATCAGATTGTGGCAAAAGAATTTGAGCAACAAATGCAGCCTAATAATAATAAACAATCTAGTGTTGCTTCTGAAATTAAATTGAAAAGTGCATGTTTACTTGCCACCAAATCTGATATTGATGATCTAGATTTTAGCAAATCTGTTTGCTATGCTTTTGTGTGCAAAGAGGCATTATTTTCATTCGAGGACGCGCCTTCCTCTTTGCCTCCTGCTGTCACTAACATTTTGCAGGAGTTCGCCGACGTCTTTCCACAAGACGTGCCACCGGGATTACCACCTATTCGCGGGATTGAGCATCAAATTGACTTAATTCCCGGTGCATCATTACCCAACCGTGCACCATACCGTACCAATCCAGAGGAGACGAAGGAGATTATGCGTCAAGTACAAGAACTGCTCGACAAAGGTTATATACGCGAATCCCTTAGTCCTTGTGCTGTTCCTATCATTTTAGTGCCGAAAAAGGATGGTACGTCGCGTATGTGCGTTGATTGTAGAGGCATTAATAATATTACTATTCGTTATCGTCATCCTATTCCTAGGCTAGATGATATGCTTGATGAATTGAGTGGCTCTACAATATTCTCCAAAGTTGATTTGCGTAGTGGTTACCATCAAATTCGTATGAAATTGGGAGATGAATGGAAAACAGCATTTAAAACTAAGTTTGGATTATATGAGTGGTTAGTCATGCCTTTTGGGTTAACTAATGCACCTAGTACTTTCATGAGGTTAATGAACGAAGTTTTACGTGCTTTCATTGGACGATTTGTGGTAGTTTACTTTGATGACATATTGATTTATAGCAAATCTTTGGAGGAACATTTGGAACATTTACGTGCTGTTTTTATTGCTCTACGTGATGCACGTTTGTTTGGTAACCTTGGAAAGTGCACCTTTTGCACCGACCGAGTATCTTTTCTTGGCTATGTTGTTACTCCACAGGGAATTGAAGTTGATAAAGCCAAGATTGAAGCTATTGAGAGTTGGCCGCAGCCCAAAACGGTCACACAAGTGAGGAGTTTCCTTGGCCTCGCTGGTTTCTATAGGCGTTTTGTGAGAGATTTCAGCACCATTGCTGCACCTCTCAACGAGCTTACAAAGAAGGATGTACCTTTTGTTTGGGGTACCGCACAGGAAGAAGCCTTCACGGTATTGAAAGATAAGTTGACACATGCTCCTTTACTCCAACTTCCTAATTTCAATAAGACTTTTGAGCTTGAATGTGATGCTAGTGGAATTGGATTAGGTGGTGTGTTATTACAAGATGGAAAACCTGTTGCATACTTTTCTGAAAAATTGAGTGGGCCTAGTCTGAACTATTCTACTTATGATAAAGAATTATATGCTCTTGTTCGGACCTTAGAAACATGGCAACATTATTTATGGCCCAAGGAATTTGTTATACATTCTGATCATGAATCTTTGAAACACATTAAAAGTCAAGCAAAACTGAACCGTAGACATGCTAAATGGGTTGAATTCATTGAGACTTTCCCTTATGTCATTAAACACAAGAAGGGTAAAGAAAATGTTATTGCTGATGCCTTGTCTCGTCGTTATACTATGCTTTCACAACTTGACTTTAAAATATTTGGTTTGGAGACCATCAAGGATCAATATGTTAATGATGCTGAATTTAAGAATGTATTGCAGAATTGTAAGGAAGGGAGAACTTGGAACAAGTTCGTTCTTAACGATGGATTTGTGTTTCGTGCTAACAAGCTATGCATTCCAGCTAGCTCCGTTCGTCTTTTGTTGTTGCAGGAGGCGCATGGAGGAGGATTAATGGGACACTTTGGCGTCAAGAAGACGGAGGATATACTTGCTACACATTTCTTTTGGCCAAAGATGAGACGGGATGTTGAGCGTTTTGTTGCTCGCTGCACTACATGTCAAAGAGCTAAGTCACGACTCAATCCTCATGGTTTATATATGCCTTTGCCTGTACCTAGTGTTCCTTGGGAGGATATATCTATGGACTTTGTTTTAGGTTTACCTAGAACAAAGAAGGGGAGGGATAGCATATTTGTTGTCGTGGATAGGTTCTCGAAAATGGCACACTTTATACCATGTCATAAAAGCGATGATGCTGTTAATGTTGCTGATTTGTTCTTTCGTGAAATTATTCGATTACATGGTGTGCCAAATACTATTGTTTCAGATCGTGATACTAAATTTCTTAGCCACTTTTGGAGATGTTTATGGGCTAAGTTGGGGACTAAGCTGCTTTTTAGTACTACTTGTCACCCCCAAACTGATGGACAAACTGAAGTAGTCAATAGAACATTGTCTACTATGCTTAGGGCTGTTTTGAAGAATAACAAGAAAATGTGGGAAGAATGCTTTCCTCATATTGAATTTGCTTATAATCGTTCATTGCATTCTACTACTAAGATGTGCCCTTTTGAAATTGTGTATGGTTTCCTACCTCGTGCACCTATTGATTTGTTGCCTCTTCCATCTTCGGAGAAGGTTAATTTTGATGCTAAAGAATGTTCTGAATTGATTTTAAAAATGCATGAGTTAACTAAGGAAAACATTGAGCGTATGAATGCTAAATATAAACTTGCTGGAGATAAGGGTAGAAAACATGTTGTGTTTGCACCTGGAGATCTTGTTTGGTTACATTTGCGTAAAGATAGATTTCCTAATCTGCGCAAATCAAAGCTAATGCCACGTGGTGATGGTCCTTTTAAGGTTTTAGAGAAAATAAATGATAATGCATATAAACTTGAGCTACCTGCAGATTTTGGGGTTAGTCCCACTTTTAATATTGCAGATTTGAAGCCTTATTTGGGTGAGGAAGATGAGCTTCCGTCGAGGACGACTTCATTTCAAGAAGGGGAGGATGATGAGGACATCAATACCATTGTTACACCCACAGCCCCTATTGTTACATATACTGGACCAATTACTAGAGCTCGCGCAAGCCAATTAAATTACCAGGTACTTTCGTTTCTTGGTAATGATTCTAATGTTCATGAGATTATGATGCTGCCTAAATTGGATACATTTGTTTTGCTTTCAAATGAAGGGCCTAGCTTGGAGAAGGATGAACATTGGAGCAAGAACACGCATGAAGTTGATGGCATGCGCAAGGGGATCAAGAACGGAGTTACAAGTGATGATTTCAGGACTTTGAAGCCGCCATAAGGAGTGCATGAAGCCATGGACGAAATATACAAGATGCCACTTCATAATATTCGTCCATAGGCTATTCTAGGTGCTGCGTCACCTTATTAATGGGCCAGGCCCATGTAATTTCGAAATACTTAAGTATAGGCTATTTTTAGAGTCCGTATGTGTGGGGAAACAAGAGTTAGGGTTGGTTTCGGACCCCACCCTCAAGGGCCACGAAATTCCCCTCTCTTCCTCCATATATACAGCCCTTAGGGCGTCGTTTAGACTTTGGGTTTTGTTTAGATTAAAAGTTCGCCATAGCTGCAACTTCGCCAATTAAATTACCAGGTACTTTCGTTTCTTGGTAATGATTCTAATGTTCATGAGATTATGATGCTGCCTAAATTGGATACATTTGTTTTGCTTTCAAATGAAGGGCCTAGCTTGGAGAAGGATGAACATTGGAGCAAGAACACGCATGAAGTTGATGGCATGCGCAAGGGGATCAAGAACGGAGTTACAAGTGATGATTTCAGGACTTTGAAGCCGCCATAAGGAGTGCATGAAGCCATGGACGAAATATACAAGATGCCACTTCATAATATTCGTCCATAGGCTATTCTAGGTGCTGCGTCACCTTATTAATGGGCCAGGCCCATGTAATTTCGAAATACTTAAGTATAGGCTATTTTTAGAGTCCGTATGTGTGGGGAAACAAGAGTTAGGGTTGGTTTCGGACCCCACCCTCAAGGGCCACGAAATTCCCCTCTCTTCCTCCATATATACAGCCCTTAGGGCGTCGTTTAGACTTTGGGTTTTGTTTAGATTAAAAGTTCGCCATAGCTGCAACTTCGCGTACTTCGTTTGTGTCCAACGACCAGACCAAGACGTCACAGAACCCCACCTTGATCAATAAAGCTTTCATCTTATATTCGCAATATCCAGATTGCAATCTCAGTTTCTTGCTTGTTCTTCGTTTGCTCGCAGGAAACAGGCCCTCGTGGTCAGGTTGATCGTGCTCCGGCGTGGTCAATAACCCCTCGGAAGTTGGTTTAGCGATTGCTAAGGCGCGACGTCTCGCACGTTCGTAGTCGGATCGTCAAGGTCGACTCCCACAGAAAACGATAGCCACCATCTCATCGAAACATCGGGACACCTTTGCCTCTATCACATTTCACTTTTGCCACTCTTAGTTTTTGACAATTATCACAATTGCCATTCCCGTGGCAAAAGCAATATTTTCAGAGTGGCAATTGTGATAATTGTCAAAAGTTAAGAGTGGCAAAAATGAAATAAAATTATTTTGCTTTTTCCACAGAATGGCATTTGTGATAATTGTCGAAAGCTAAGAGTGACAAAAGTGAAATGTCAAAATCTAGAGTGGCATAAGGAAAATTGGTAAAATCTAGAGTGGCAAAAACAAAATTTTCCCAAAAATAAACCGAGATTTTCTGAAGCACCGGTGCCTATTTCTACAGGAGAGACGCTTAGTTAAGTGTCTACAATGTACAAATAAGCACCGGTGCTTAAGAAATGTCTCGTTTATTTCTCTAAGCACCTCCCCTAAGCACCTCCCATTGTACAAGGCCTTAGAGCCCAACGCCTCGCTCGGGTTCAGTTAGAGCCAACGCCTCACACACACATGTAGGTGTACGAGAGAAACGCGCATCGCTCGGCCCTCGACCTCCCACCGTAACCAGGAACTCCCCGAAATTTTCCTCCCCCTCACTTCTACCACAGTTTTTTCCGTCATGGATGGCCCAAAGAATGACATGCAGTTGCGTCTCCGGCCCGCCCGGGACGAAAAGCCCATTTTCTGTCATGATTTTTTGTCACAGAAGTAGGAGCCCACCACATCTATGATGATACCGGGTTTTGTCACAATTATCGTCATAGAAGTGTCATGTATGACAGGAAAAAAATTCGTTCGGCCCAAAATGTCACAGATGTGTCTTTTTTTTGTAGTGCTAGTTGATGTGAGACTATCTTCTCCTTTTTGTCTTCTCCACAACTACCATTCTATTCCACGATAGTGCTATATCCATGGCTCACGCTCATATATTGCGTGAAGATTGAAAAGGTTTGAGGACATCAAAAGTATGAAACAATTGCTTGGCTTGTCATAGGGGTTGTGCATGATTTAATATTTTGTGTGATGAAGATAGAGCATAGCCAGACTATATGATTTTGTTGGGACAACTTTATTTGGCAATGCTATTTTGAGAAGACATGATTGCTTAGTTAGTATGCTTGAATTATTATTATTTCTATGTCAATATTAAACTTTTGTCTTGAATCTTTTGGATCTGAACATTCATGCCACAATAAGAAAAAATTACATTGAGAAATATGTTAGGAAGCATTCCAAATCAAAAATTCTGTTTTTATCGTTTACCTACTCGAGGACGAGCAGGAATTAAGATTGGGGATGCTTGATACGTCTCCAACGTATCTATAATCTTTTATTGTTCCATGCTATTATATTATCTGTTTTGGATGTTAATGGAATTTATTTTACACTTCTATATTATTTTTGGGACTAACCTATTAACCGGAGGCCCAGCCCAAATTGTTGTTTTTTGCCTATTTTAGTGTTTCGCAGAAAAGGAATATCAAACGGAGTCCAAACGGAATAAAACCTTCGGGAGCGTTATTTTTGGAACAAACGTGATCCAGGAGACTTGAAGTGGATGTCAAGAAACAATCGAGGAGGCCACGAGAAAGGGGGGAACGCCCACCCCCCTGGGCGCGCCCTCCACCCTTGTGGGGCCCTCGTTGCTCCACCGACCTACTTCTTCCTCCTATATATATCTACGTACCCCGCAAACATCCAGGAGCACCACAAAAACCTAATTCCACCGCCGCAACCTTCTGTACCCAAGATATCCCATCTTGGGGCCTTTTCCGGAGCTCCGTCGGAGGGGGCATTAATCACGGAGGGCCTCTACATCAACTCCATGGCCTCTCCGGTGATGTGTGAGTAGTTTACTTTAGACCTTCGGGTCCATAGCTAGTAGCTAGATGGCTTCTTCTCTCTCTTTGGATCTCAATACAAAGTTCTCCTCGATTCTCGTGGATATTGATACGTCCATTTTGCATCATGCTTTTATATCGATATTTATTGCATTATGGGTTGTTATTACACATTATGTCACAATACTTATGCCTATTCTCTCTTATTTTACAAGGTTTACATAAAGAGGGAGAATGCCGGCAGCTGGGATTCTGGGCTGGAAAAGGAGCAAATATTAGAGACCTATTCTGCCCAGCTCCAAAAGTCCTGAAACTTCACAGAAGCTATTTTCAAAATATATAAAAAATATTGAGCGCAATAAGTTCCAGAGGGGGCCCACGCCCTGGCCACGAGGGTGGGGGCGCGCCCCCTGCCTCGTGGGCCCCCTGGTGGCCCTCCGATGCCCATCTTCTGCTATATGGAGTCTTTCGTTGAGGAAAAAATCATAAGCAAGCTTTCGGGACGAGACTCCGCCACCACGAGGCAGAACCTTGGCGGAACCAATCTAGGGCTCTGGCGGAGCTGTTCTGCCGGGGAAACTTCCCTCCGGGAGGGGGAAATTATCACCATCGTCATCACCAACGCTCCTCTCATCGGGAGGGGGCAATCTTCATCAACATCTTCACCTGCACCATCTCCTCTCAAACCCTAGTTCATCTCTTGTATCCAATTCTTGTCTCTAAGTCTGGGATTGGTACCTGTAGGTTGCTAGTAGGGTTGATTACTCCTTGTAGTTGATGCTAGCCGGTTTATTTGGTGGAAAATCATATGTTCAGATCCTATATGCATATTAATACCCCTCTGATTATGAACATGAATATGCTTTGTGAGTAGTTACGTTTGTTCCTGAGGACATGGGAGAAGTCTTGGTATTAGTAGTCATGTGAATTTGGTATTCGTTCGATATTTTGATGAGATGTATGTTGTCTCTCCTCTAGTGGTGTTATGTGAACGTCGACTACATGACACTTCACCATTATTTGGGCCTAGAGGAAGGCATTGGGAAGTAATAAGTAGATGATGGGTTGCTAGAGTGACAGAAGCTTAAACCCTAGTTTATGTGTTGCTTCATAAGGGGTTGATTTGGATCCATATGCTTCATGCTATGGTTAAGTTTACCTTAATACTTCTGTTGTAGTTGCGAATGCTTGCAATGGGGGTTAATCATAAGTGGGATGCTTGTCCAAGTAAGGACAGCACCCAAGCACCGGTCCACCCACATACCAAATTATCAAAGTACCGAACGCGAATCATATGAACGTGATGAAAACTAGCTTAACGATAATTCCCATGTGTCCTAGGGAGCGCTTTCTTCTATATAAGAGTTTTCCCAGGCTTGTCCTTTGCTACAAAAAGGATTGGGCCACCTTGCTGAACTTAATTTACTTTTGTTACTTGTTACAAATTATCTTATCACAAAACTATATGTTACCTATAATTTGAGTACTTGCAGAGAATACCTTGCTGAAAACCGCTTATCATTTCCTTCTGCTCCTCGTTGGGTTCGACACTCTTACTTATCGAAAGGACTACGATAGATCCCCTATACTTGTGGGTCATCAAGACTCTTTTTTGGCGCCTTTGCCGGGGAGTGAAGCGCCTATGGTAGGTGGAATTTGGTAAGGAAAAAATGTATATAGTGTGCTGAAATTTACTGTCACTTGTTACTATAGAAAGTAATCCTTTGAGGGGCTTGTTCGGGGTACCTTCACCTCGACCAGTAAAGCAAAGAGTTGCTCCTCAACCTACTGAACCTACTGAAAATGAAAATGTCTACTTTGAAATTCCTTCGGGTATGATAGAAAAACTGCTAGCTAATCCTTTTGTAGGAGATGGAACATTACATCCTGATGAGCACCTAATATATGTGGATGAAGTTTGTGTATTATTTAAGCTTGCAGGTATGCCCGATGATGTTATCAAGAAGAAGGTCTTCCCTTTTTCTTTGAAGGGATATGCATTGACATGGTATAGGCTATGTGATGATATGGGATCATGGAACTACAAACGATTGAAATTGGAATTTCATCAGAAGTTTTATCCTATGCATCTTGTTCATCGTGATCGCATTATATATATAATTTTTCGCCTCGCGAAGGAGAAAGCATCGCTCAAGCTTGGGGGAGGCTTAAATCGATGTTATATTCATGCCCCAATCATGAGCTCTCAAGAGAAATGATTATCCAAAAATTGTATGCTCGGCTTTCTGATAACAATCACACATGATCGATACTTCTTGTGCTGGCTCTTATATGATGAATACTATTGAATTCAAATGAGATTTATTGGAAAGAATTAAACGCAACTCTGAAGATTGGGATCTCGACAAAGGTAAGGAGTCAGGTATGACAACTAAGTTTGATTGTGTTAAATCTGTTCACACATGAACAGTCACCGTGTACCCTCGACGCCGGGGGTGATGCACCGCAGCTCACGTCGAAGGAGACCCACCGAAAGCGCGGTACGCAAGACAATCCGGCGGGCGCTTTTGAGGACCCGAAACCCCACACATCCGGGAGGGACCCCATCAGGGCGCGCGGTGGCTATGGTCTTCCCTAGGTCGGCCTAACCGCCCCTAGGGCCTCGAGGTTCGCCGCCCTGCAAAAGAAGAACAAGCGAAGAACGAGGAAGAAGAAGGACAGAGGGGAGAGATAAAAGTAAAGATAAAAGATGTAGATAGATTTCTTCGATTGTGTGTTGTTCAATCGGCCGTCACCTCTCGTCTATATAAGAGGCGGATGGACTTCCCGTACAAGAAAAGGACTTTCCTTGTCGTCCATATCATCAAAATCTGGCCAAATTCGGACTTCTCACGACTTCCGGCACGGATGTGAGCCTCTTGGCCCGGATGATCTGGCCTAACACAGTTTTCTGACAGAAGCTTATTGTTTTTGGTTCTAGAATCCACATATGACCTCGCATTTGGACGTTTTTTATATCCAAATCAACCGCCTCGACGAGACGCACAACTTTCATGTTGAACACTTTTCGATCTGAGGCCATCTTGAGGGTGTTTCGGGTCGTTTTCTAAAGTCTACAGCAGAAAAACTTATCCGGACGTCCGGATTCATGTCCGGATTATCCGGGCTATACCCGGATGATCTGGGTGCCATCCGGATGATCTGGCTTCACGGGACCCGAAATTTATGGTTCTGTTGATTTACCTGGATGATAGCCCGGATGTTCGGGTCATTCATCCGGCCCAAGGCCGGATGGTCCGGATCCCGGCCCGGATGATCCGGCCAAATACTGTTGCAGCCCACTATTTTGCCTATAACTTTTGCATACGACCTCGGATGAGGACAAATTTTATATGAAAATCGTCCATTTCGATGAGACGAAGAACTTTGCAGTCGTAACTTTTTCCATCAGAGGCCATCTTGGTTAGGTTTCATTCCATTTTCTAATCTGGTGTCTATACGAACATCTCTAAGATTGTCATAACTTTTGCATCCGAGCTCCGTTTTGGACCATCTATATATTTATTCCCATCGGCTTGAAGAGAGTCATCCAATGGTGACATGAAATAATGAATTTGACATCATCTCATTATAGACTTAAGTTACTCTTTGCGATCATGCCATTTTTGAGCGTCAACAGATGCCCCCCTGTTTTTCGGCAAAAGTACCGTGCCGAAAAATAACTTGTACCTGTTGGTTCTAAGGATGATGTCAACACTCCATCGGCCACTTTGCATGTGCTTAGAGCGATAAATATATATCGGCCATTATTTGTTTGAATCCTTGATGCAAACTTGGGTCAAACCTTTTCAACTTCATTAACAATTCGATGATAAAGTTCCATAGATATGTATCTCAAGGCCATCCTCTGAACCATATTGTTCACCCTTTTGTTAGGACTTTGCAGATAATTAATAATAAACTTTCTCCAATCCTCACTTTTACCTTCATAAAAAAATATTAGTGGCCGAAGCGGTGGACTTCGGTTCGGCCTTACCTATGTTGACGAGACTAAGCATCGGCTATTGATAGAAATGCGACACACCATGATTAACATAGTAGCCAGATGCTTGCTGTGCCAACTTTTTCGAATAGTCATGTCTAGAAATATGCACAAATTTTAAGCAACCCAAAGTAAATTTTGCATCTAGACATACCTCAAGATAAACTATAAGTGATTCATCAAAACAATGATAACCCTTGCACTACTCATAACGAATCACGAAAGCCTCAATATGTATGGCACATATAGCATGTAAAAGATTCAATCCGAATAACAATGCATATTCGGCTTTGATTAATTGTGCAAAAAATATTCTAAGTGCCATGAGGCTTCGCAAAATTGCACCATAAGGAGATATATAAACAATACTGGCACCGTGGCCATTGTTATGAATTTAAAAATCGAAAATAATCTCCATAGTACTAAAAAGACAAGGGTAACATCAATGAACATGTGCCTTGTTTCGGTCTCCAATTGAACTAAGGACGATGTTAGGATACTACACCGGCCATGCTTTTACACATTCTTAGGGCGATAGATAAATATCGGCCATTAACATAGGGCTCATGTAGAATTCACCCACCAAAGTATGTATAGCCGAAATAAACAAATAAAATAGGAATAAAATATTTCGGCCCCTTTGTATTAGCAACAATATAACTAATCAAATGTACAGTAATTTGGTGATACCCTCTCATAATATAGAAAATTATGTTGCATCCATGGATCAAAATAAATCCATGGAGGGTAATTGATCATACCTAGGGATGAATTCCATGGCAAAGGCATCAACGACATGGTTGAAGAAAATGGATGATGTGCTAACCGAAGATTTTGATGTTGTGATGCACACCTTCGTCTTAATTGTTTGTTGCTTTCATCCTTCTCCTTCTTCACTTTTATTGTACTTGTTGCAATAGAAGCATGCACATCATTTTTTTTGATTGATCTTCTTGGGAACCCATGCCATGTTCTTCTTTCTCAGCTCTTGTGCACTAAGATTTTGTAATTTCTTATTTTTCCAATATGATAAGTCGAGTGGGCATCTCGGTTGTGGTTCTGTCTTGACCAATGGCAATTCCTTTTTGGCCTTGTGCACTCTCAACTTATTTTCTACAGATTTGGCACCTTGACTTTCAATAATTCGTTGCTTCATCTCATTGCCTTTAGTAGCCAATGTCAACACTTTAATTGGATCTTTTTCATTTGAGATCAAATCTGAAGTAGCACTCTTACGACCATCTCTTTTAACGCGGTAGACTTGTTTGACTACCTCTTTCTTCTTCCTTGAGCTCCGGACCGATTCTTTATGATTGAAACGGTCTTTAACATGTGATTGTTCAAATGTTGTTTTTCTTGGAGCTGCATAATATTGGTGAGATGTTCTAAAATAAGATGGAGAGTGTTCCCTTGTATCGTACCTGTCCCACGATGGATATGGATCTACATGAGTATAGGGAGGCATCCATGGCATTGGCATTGGTGGCCAAAAATAGGGATATGAATATGTTGCATTAAAATTATCGCTTTGCCAATACCGATCCTCATATTTGCGCCTTGGGGGTGATCTTGGTTTCTTTGCATGATTTGGCCGATAAGCATTATTCTCTTCACTCTTCTTTTGATATTTATCCAAGAGTTCAGCGAAGGTGATTTTTGATCTCTTACACGTGCGCTTATTTCGGCCTTTGTTTTATTTTGGTTTACTTTCATCGATCATTGGATTTGCTTGCTGCCCCCCCCCAGTCCTTGGCGTCTCCATTGTAGCTTCGATGGAATTTTTGCCCTCAAAATTATGTTCATTATGCTCTTCAACAAATTCTTTACTTGAAAGCTTGATCCCATCACCTGCAGTTTTTACCTTCTCTTTAAATGGATCAGCTTGAAGTAGCCGATACAAAAACTTCCTGCCATCGGGACCAATCGGAATAGACTGGTCATCTCTTGGTGTCTCAACAAATTTCAATCGTCCTTTATCAATGGCCGATTTAACTATTTGACGAAACATGTTGCAATCCTCAAAATTATGCTTGGACGAATCATACAACTTACAATAATTCGTCCCTGGACAGATATCTCAACATGGTGATCAAGAATTCTAATATAATTATTTCTCAACAACAAATTAAATATTTGATCACACATGCTTGAATTGAAGGTAAACTTTTTATTCTCTAGCCGATCTTGTTGTGAGAACGGCTTTGGAGTTAAGCAAACGAATGGTTCAGATTTTGCATCACCCCATTCGGCTATGCATTGTGTTTTGCACTCTATCTCCGATGTCTTTGGATAAGAAACTATACTGGCATCGGTTTGCTCAGAGGATTTTAACCTTGGCTTTAAATTTCTGAAACGAAAATAGTTAGAACATACATGTCTAAATTGAGACCAAGTTTAAGCCAAGTAAGAAATAAGCAAAGCTACCCAATTAGATATGAGTTTTAGATAAAGCAATGGGGAAGGCCTTGGATGCAATAATTTTTAGCTATCGGTCTTTCTGAATGGTGCAATGTGTTGACCGATATGCTTTGTGACAATCTGATTGCTAACAACTAAATTACCCTTCTTCATTGGTCTCTCAATATTTCTTATGAAGATTTTTCTAATATATGCATGAACAACTAAGTCATGACCAAATCTGAAAACAGGTAAATCAGTTGCTATACATACCTCTTCAAATATGTTGGGAAAGCATGACGGTGGTGTGACTTGAAGAATATCTTGCTCCGCCTTCAGATAGCTCCCCAACACCTTGTCATCATCTTTTTCTTGATTTCGTGCATCATTAGTTTGAAGATCCTTGTCCACCAAACTTTCTTCGGCTACTTGTTCTTGTTCTTCAAGCTCGTCAATTTCTATGGCACGAAACTCATAGGGCAGGAAGTAGGTTCCATTAACTTCAGAAAAATCAAGCATGACTGCCTTGCTATGCTTTCCATGCCCTTTATCAATAATGCTTGCCTCTTTGGATTTGATGGAGTCAGAATATATACTACTTTATTCGGCTTTTTCAATAACTGAATTTTCTTTGTTACCCGAATCAATACCTTTATCTTTTTGAATTTGCAAGGCTTCTCGCTCTTGTCTAATTTTAGCCCACGTCTCAGCTTGGCGAGCTTTGAACCTTTTCATCTCAATTTCCATCCACTCCTCATGAGATTGCCCCCCAATACTTTGAGACTCTTTTGGCAATGAGGTGCCGAAAGTTTGCAATTGTTTAGGTGGTACACTAGACGGTACAGCACTGGGCGACTGCATCATTTGCACAACTCTAGCTTTTACTGCAGCAAAATCATGAGGCTTCCCGCCTTCTATTAGTTCCTGTCGAATGGAGTTGCACAAATCCCAAGAAAATGTAAGCTTATTCTCAACCACCCAGTCTGGATATGGTTGCCCCCCGATGCTTTTAGACTCTTTCGGTAATGAGATGTTGCCGAAATTCTATAATTGTGTAGGGGGTACATGATATGCCATGGTATTAGGTGAAGGCACATGTGATCCTATAGAATTTTCACTTATTCATCTATTAGCGTGAAGGTGCGAAGCCGAATTATGAATACCCATAGTTGCATATGGTGCCAAACAATTAGTAGCATGAGGTGTAGCATATGATGATTGAGGGTAATTGGCCGGATAACTAGTATTAGCATGGCCAATTCCCGTATCCACCGGCATGTTTTGATTAACATATTGCAAGCTAGTTGCCGATGAATAAAAAGGTAAAACACTTTGTTGCATACTATCAGAAGTTCCTATGTGAAGTGTTTCAACTTGATTAACAGAACTCATCATGTTGTTCATCGGCATATGGATTTGTGGGGCTGCCGATGCATGGGAGTGTGTATACATATGTTCCATGTTGCTAAAATTATATGAGGTAGAAGCATGGAGATTTTGTTGCATCAGCTCTTGCACATAATTAGATGCATGATTGATAAAGCTAGGGCTAGCCGATACATTATGCTCATTAAATGATCTAGCAACAACATATGCATTATTTACATCTACATAAGTGAATTGGGTATTCATGTTACCTTTGTAGATTGCAAACCCTAGATGACGATCTCTTCGTAGCAAGAACGAGCCGGAGACCCTTCAAAGCTTCATCCCCAGCGAAGTCGCTAAAAAGTGTGTTCGCACACGAACACATCACCGTGTACCCTCGACGCCAGGGGTGATGCACCGCAGCTCACGTCGAAGGAGACCCACAGGAAGCGCGGTACGCAAGACAATCCGGCGGGCGCTTTTGAGGACCCAAAACTCGACACACCCGGGAGGGACCCCGTCAGGGCGCGCGGCGGCTATGGACTGCCCTAGGTCGGCCTAACCGCCCCTAGGGCCTCGAGGTTCGCCGCCCTGCAAAAGAAGAACAAGCGAAGAATGAGGAAGAAGAAGGACAGACGGGAGAGATAAAAGTAAAGATAAAAGATGTAGATAGATTTGTTCGATTGTGTGTTGTTCAATCGGCCGTCACCTCTCGTCTATATAAGAGGTGGATGGACTTCCCATACAAGAAAAGGACTTTCCTTGTCATCCAAATTATCAAAATCTGGCCAAATTCGGACTTCTCATGACTTCCGGCTCGGATGTCCTGCTCTAGGCCCGGATGATCCGGCTTAGCACAGTTCTCTGACAACAGCTTACTGTTTTGGCTATATAATCTACATACGGCCTTGGATTTGGACATTTTTTATATCCAAATCAACCGCCTCGACGAGACGCACAACTTTCATGTTGAACACTTTTCGATCTGAGGCCATCTTGAGAGTGTTTCGGGTCGTTTTCTAAAGTCTGCAGCAGAAAAACTTATCCAGACGTCCGGTTTCATGTCCGGATTATCCGGGCTTTACCCGGATGATCTGGGTGCCATCCGGATGCTTTGGCTTCACGGGGCCCGAAATTTATGGTTCTGTTGATTTACCCGGATAATAGCCCGGATGTTCGGGTCATTCATCCGGCCGAAGGCCAGATGGTCCGGATCCCGGCCCGGATGATCCGACCAAATACTGCTGCAGCCCACTGTTTTGCCTGTAACTTTTGCATACGACCTCGAATGAGGACAATTTTTATATCAAAATCATCCGTTTCGACGAGACGAAGAAGTTTGCAGTTGTAACTTTTTCCATAAAAGGCCATATTGGTTAGGTTTCATTCCATTTTCTAATCTGGTGTCAATACGAACATCTCTAAGATCGTCATAACTTTTGCATCCGAGCTCCGTTTTGGACCATCTATATATTTATTCCCATCGGCTTGAAGAGAGTCATCCAATGGTGACTTGAAATCATGAATTTGACATCATCTCATTATAGCCTTAACTTACTCTTTGTGATCATGCCATTTTTGAGCGGCAACAAAATCTTTTATGGATACCGATGTTTTCCGTAAATTTAGCACTAAATATGGACTTGACTCTGAGATAGTAGCTTCTTTATGTGAATCTTTTGCTACTCATGTTGATCTCCCTAAGGAGAAGTGGTTTAAATATCATCCTCCCATAGAAGTAAAAGTAGGTACACCTATTAAAGTTGAAGAAAAGACTATCACTTATATTGATCCTATTATTCCTACTGCTTATGTTGAGAAACCACCTTTTCCTGTTAGGATAAAAGATCATGCTAAAACTTTAACTGTGGTTCGTAAAAGCAATATTAGAACCTATACACCTCCTGAGCAAGTTAAAGTCGAACATAATATTGCTATTGTTAAGGATCTCTTGGCTGATAATATTGATGGGCATGTTATTTACTTCTGTGATGAAACTGCTAGAATTGCTAAACCTTGTGCTAAAGATAAACATAGACCTGTGGTAGGCATGCCTATTATTTCTGTTAAAATAGGAGATCATTGTTGTCATGGCTTGTGTGATATGGGTGCTAGTGCTAGTGCAATACCTATTGACTTATACAAAGAAATTATGCATGATATTGCACCTGCTGAGTTAGAAGATATTGATGTCACAATTAAACTTGCCAATAGAGATACTATTTCACCAATTGGGATTGTTAGAGATGTTGAAGTCTTGTGTGGGAAAACTAAATATCCTGCTGATTTTCTTATTCTTGGTTCCCCACAAGATAGCTTTTGTCCCATTATATTTGGTAGACCCTTCTTAAACACTGTTAATGCTAGGTTAGACTACGAAAAGGATGTTGTTACTATTGGTTTAGGTGATATGTCTCATGAGTTCAACTTTTCTAAATTTTGTTGACAACACCGTGAAGAGGAATTGTCTAGTAAAGATGAAATTATTGGTCTTGCTTCTATTGCCGTACCTCCTAGTGATCCTTTAGAATAATATTTGCTAAACCATGAAAATGATATATTTAGGAATGAAAGAAGGGTAATAGATGAGGTGTTCTTTAAACAGGGACTGCTTTTGGTATTTTGTAGTGATTGTAACAATAACAACGGAAAAGTAAATAAGCGAAGAACAATATATGGAAAGCTCATAGGCAATGGATCGGTGATAGAGAATTATGCCGGATGTGGTTCATCATGTAACAGTCATAACCTAGGGTGACACATAAATAGCTACAATTCATCAATGTAATGTAGTCATGTATTCCGAATATAGTCATACATGCTTATGGAGAAGAACTTGCATGACATCTTTTGTCCTACCCTCCCGTGGCAGCGGGGTCCTAGCGGAAACTAAGGGATATTAAGGCCTCCTTTTAATAGAGTACCAGACCAAAGCATTAACACATAGTGAATACATGAACTTCTCAAACTACGGTCATCACCGGGAGTGGTCCCGATTATCGTCACTTCGGGGTTGCCGAATCATAACACATAGTAGGTGACTATAGACTTGCAAGATAGGATCAAGAACTCACATATATTCATGAAAACATAATAGGTTCAGATCTAAAATCATGGCACTCGGGCCCTAGTGACAAGCATTAAGCATAGCAAAGTCATAGCAACATCAATCTCAGAACATAGTGGATACTAGGGATCAAACCCTAACAAAACTAACTCAATTACATGATAAATCTCATCAAACCCATCAACGTCCAGCAAGCCTACGATGGAATTACTCACGCACGGCGGTGAGCATCATGAAATTGGTGATGGAGGATGGTTGGTGATGATGATGGCGATGGATTCCCCTCTCCGGAGCCCCGTACGGACTCCAGATCAGCCCTCCCGAGAGAGTTTAGGGCTTGGCGGCGGCTCCGTATCGTAAAATGCGATGAATCTTTCTCCCTGATTTTTTTCTCTCCGAACACGAATATATAGAGTTGGAGTTGAGGTCGGAGGAGCTCCAGGGGGGCCACGAGGTAGGGGCGCGCCCAGGGGGGCAGGCACGCCTCCCACCCTCGTGACTAGGGTGTGGGCCCCCTGGTCTTGATCTTTTGCCAGTATTTTTTATTATTTTCAAAAATAATCAGTTCATTCCGAGAACTTTTGTTTCTGCACATAAATAACACCATGGCAATTTTGCTGAAAATAGCGTCAGTTCGGGTTAGTTCCATTCAAATCATGCAAGTTAGAGTCCAAAACAAGGGCAAAAGTGTTTGGAAAAGTAGATACGACGGAGACATATCAACTCCCCCAACCTTCAACCTTTGCTTGTCCCCAAGCAATTCAGTCGACAAACTGAAAGTGATAAAGAAAAACTTTTACAAACTCTGTTTGCTCTTGTTGTTGTAAATATGTAAAGCCAGCATTCAAGTTTTCAGCAAAGATTATAAACTAACCATATTCACAATAACGCTTAGGTCTCATGTTTACTCATATCAATGGCATAATCAACTAGCGAGCAATAATAATAAATCTCGGGTGACAACACTTTCTCAAAACAATCATAATATGATATAACAAGATGGTATCTCGCTAGCCCTTTCTAAGACCGCAAAACATAAATGTAGAGCACCTTTAAACATCAAGGACTGACTAGACATTGTAATTCAGGGTAAAAGAGATCCAGTCAAGTCATACTCGATGTAAACTAATCTGTAATGAATGCAAATGACAGAGGTGCTCTCCAGCAGGTGCTTTTTAATAAGAGGAGGATGACTCAGCAAAAAAGTAAATAGATAGGCCCTTCACAGATGGAAGCAGGGATTTGTAGAGGTGCCAGAGCTCGGTTTTATAATAGAGATGAATAATATTTTGAGCGGTATACTTTAATTGTCAACATAACAACCAAGAGATGGCGATATCTTCCATGCTACACACATTATAGGCGGTTCCCAAACAGAATGGTAAAGTTTATACTCCCCCTCCACTAACAAGAATCAATCCATGGATTTCTCAAAACAACGAGTGCCTCCAACTAACAAGAGTCCCAGGGGGAGTTTTGTTTGCAATTATTTTGATTTGATTTGCAGAAAGCATGGGACTGGGCATCCCGGTGACCAGCCATTTTCTCGTGAGTGAGGAGCGGAGTCCACTCCTCTTGAGAATAACCCGCCTAACATGGAAGATAGAGACAGCCCTAGTTGATACATGAGCTATTCGAGCATACAAAACAGGATATTTAATTGAAGGTTTAGAGTTTGGCACATACAAATTTACTTGGAACGGCAGGTAGATACCGTATATAGGAAGGTATGGTGGACTCATATGGCATAACTTTGGGGCTTATGGAATTGGATGCACAAGCAGTATTCCCGCTTAGTACAAGTGAAGGCTAGCAAAATACTGGGAAGCGACCAACTAGAGAGCGACAATAGCCATGAACATGCATTAAAGTCAATGAACATTGAGTGCAAGCATGAGGAGGATATAATCCACCATGAACATAAATATCGTGAAGGCTATGTGATTTTGTTTCAACTACGTGCGTGAACATGTGCCAAGTCAAGTCACTTAAATCATTCAAAAGAGGATACCACCCTATCATACCACATCACAACCATTTTAATAGCATGTTGGCATGCAAGGTAAACCATTATAAGATCCTAGCTAATTAAGCATGGCATAAGAAACTATGATCTCTAATTGTCATTGCAAACATATTTATTCATAATTGGCAGAATCAGGAACGATGAACTAATCATATTTACAAAAACAAGAGAGATCGAGTTCATACCAGCTTCTCCCATCTCAATCAGTTCATCATATATTGTCATAATTGCCTTTCACTTGCACGACCGAACGATGTGGATAATAATAATAGTGCACGTGCATTGGACTAAGCTGGAATCTGCAAGCATTCAATAAACAGGAGAAGACAAGGCAATATGGGCTCTTTTGTCAGATCAACAATAATGCATAAAAGAGCCACTTCAACAATTTAATCATGATCTTCTCCTATCGACCCCCAAAGAAAAGAAAAGAAATAAAACTATATACACGGGAAAGCTCCCAACAAGCAAAAGAAGAACAAGAAATCTTTTTGGGTTTTCTTTTTAATTACTACTACAAGCATGGAAAGTAAACTAATTAAAAGCTACAACTAATTTTTTTGTTTTGTTTTTCTTAAGGTTTATTAAACACACAAGAAGAAAGCAATAAAAGGAAATAAACTAGCATGGATAAGACAGTGAAAAAGTATGAGCACCGACATCTAGTAATGAGTGTGTGAACATGAATGTAATGTCGGTGAGAAATACGTACTCCCCCAAGCTTAGGCTTTTGGCCTAAGTTGGTCTATGGCCATGGTTGGCCTGGCGGATATCCAAAGTAATAGTTGGGGTCGTACTGTGATGCAGCAGTCATTGTATCGTGGGCTGCATCTTGGGGGCGAGCTATCTCAGCTTTCCTCTTATACTCTTCCGCCACCTCTCTGGTTATAAAATATCTCCCTTTTGCCTGAAAGTAGAAGCAGGGAGAGCGACATGATAGGTGTGTCGTCTGTCAAAGATTAGTCGATACTGGAGGAACTGATCGTTCCTCTCAACAAACTGATGACGAACCATAGCCTAATAATCCAAATAAGCAGGAGGCAACTCAATATCATCCTCATGTATGGTTATACCAAGAAAATTAGCTATGCGGGTTGCATAAATTACACCAAAGAAATCTCCATTAAATCTATTAAGATGCAACCTACGTGCAACAATGGCTCCTAAATTATAAGATTTATCTCCTAACACAGCACTCCTGAGAATACTTAGGTCAGGGACACACATATGACATGCTTCATCTTTAGCATTTATGCACCTACCTATGAAAAGAGCAAAATAATGTATAGAAGGAAAATGAATGCTCCCTATGGTAGCTTGTGCTATATCTCTAGATTCCCCCACAGTTATATTAGCAAGAAAATCTCTAAATTCAGATTTGCGAGGTTCACTAGCACTACCCCATTGTGGAAGTTTGCAAGCAGTGGCAAAATCCTCTAAGTCCATAGTATAAGAATTTTCATAAAGATCAAACATAACAGTTTGAGAATTGTGTGAAGATGAAAATTCAAACCTCCTCACAAAGGAACTAGTGAGATAGTCGTACTGACGGCACTTTTCTGCCTCGAAGCTCACAAGATCAGCGTTTCGCAAATATGCGTTAAATTCTTCCTTAGTTCCCGCTCGATCCATGAAGTCCTCTGAAGGCCATTCACAAGGCCGCACTGGGGCATCCCTTGGTGGTTCATCATCAGCACCACACATTGCAAGCCTGGGTCCTTGCTTCCTTGAAGAACCACCTTGGTACATTTTCCTAAACATATTTCTTCTTCTGAAAAATTTCTGAAATTTTTAGTAACTTCAAATAAAAGTAAACCAAACTCAACAAAATTGATAGCAACTACTCCTACAAGTGCCTAGAGCATATATCATGCATCAAAACTACTTGGAACCATATACATTTGACATGCAAGCTCAAGAACAGGGTCACCTAAGCAGCAAAAATATGCAATGAATAAAGCACTAGAACAAAAACTAATTGGACCAATGGAGGAGTCACATACCAAGGAACAATCCCCCAAAGCAGTTTTGTGAGAGGTGCCTTGAGCAAGGAGATCGAAAATCGCGGCAAAAGGGGCTAGAACTCGTGCTTGAGCTGGATAATGGTGTTTGTGGGAGGAAGAAGGAGTGTATGGGTGCAGGAATAAGTGGAGGAGGGCCACCGTGGGCCCACGAGGCAGGGGGGCACGCTAGGGGGTAGGGCGCGCCCTCCACCCTCGTGGCCAGGTGGATGCCCCCCTGTTGTGTTCTCGGTGCCAAATATTCTCAAATATTCCATAAAAAATCATATTTAAATTTCAGGGCATTTGGAGAACTTTTATTTTTGGGGTATTTTTATATTGTACGGATAATTCAGATAACAGACGGAAAATACTATTTTTACTTTATTTAATATAAATAACAGAAAGTAAAAGGAGGGCATAGAAGGTTATGCTTTCTAACTTCATCCATCTCATGATCATCAAAAGGAATCCATTAACAAGGTTGATCAAGTCTTGTTAACAAACTCATTCCGAATAGCATGGAACCGGAGAAATTTAGAATAACACTATGTTACCTCAACGGGGATATGCACATCCCCGATAATTAGAATATTATATTTCTTCTTGACAGTAGGAAGAGGAAATTCAAAACCTCCAAAAATAATCGATAGAACTTTTCCAATAGAATTAATACTATGAACTTGAGGTTGTTTCCTCGGAAAGTGTATCGTATTCTCATTACCATTAACATGAAAAGTGACATTGCCTTTGGTGCAATCAAAAACAGCTCCTGCAGTATTCAAAAAGGGTCTTCCAAGAATAATAGACATACTATCGTCCTCGGGAATATCAAGAATAACAAAGTCCGTTAAAATAGTAACGTTTGCAACCACAACAGGCACATCCTCACAAATACCGACAGGTATAGCAGTTGATTTATCAGCCATTTGCAAAGATATTTCAGTCGGTGTCAACTTATTCAAATAAAGTCTACGATATAAAGAGAGAGGCATAACACTAACACCGGCTCCAAGATCACATAAAGCAGTTTTAACATAATCTCTTTTAATGGAGCATGGTATAGTGGGTACTCTTGGATCTCCTAAATTCTTAGGTATTCCACACTCAAAAGTGTAATTAGCAAGCATGGTGGAAATTTCAGCTTCCGATATCTTTCTTTTATTAGTAACAATTTCTTTCATGTACTTAGCATAAGGATTCATTTTGAGCATATCAGTTAATCACATACGCAAAAAGATGGGTCTAATCATTTCAGCAAAGCGCTCAAAATCCTCATCATCCTTTTTCTTGGATGGTTTGGGAGGAAAAGGCATGGGTTTTTGAACCCATGGTTCTCTTTCTTTACCATGTTTCCTAGCAACAAAGTCTCTCTTATCATAACGTTGATTCTTTGATTGTGGGTTATCAAGACCAACAGCAAGTTCAATTTCTATATCATTATCATTGCTAGGTTGAGCATCATTATGAACAATATCACTAGTTTCAGGTTCATTACCAGATTGTGTTTCAGCATCAGAAATAGAAATATCATTTGGATTCTCGGGTGTTCCAGCAATAGGTTCACTAGAAGCATGCAAAGTCCTATCATTTTTCTTTTTCTTCCTTTTAGAAGGACTAGGTGCATCTATATTATTTCTCTGAGAATCTTGCTCAATTCTCTTAGGGTGGCCTTCAGGATACAAAGGTTCCTGAGTCATTTTACCAGTTCTAGTAGCCACTCTAACAGCATAGTCCTTATTCTTACTATTCAATTCATTGAGCAAATCATTTTGAGCTTTAAGTACTTGTTCTACTTGAGTGGTGACCATAGAAGCATGTTTACTAATAAGTTTAAGTTCACCTTTGACATTAGCCATATAATCACCCAAGTGTTCAAGCATATCAGCACTGTGTTTTAATTCTCTACCAAAATAAGCATTGAAGTATTCTTGCTTAACCATAAATTTATCAAACTCATTTAAACATGGGCTAGCAAACTTGGTGAATGGGATTTCAGCTTTATCATATCTATAGAGAGAATTTACCTTTACTACCTGTGTCGGGTTATAAAGTCCATGTGTTTCTTCAATAGGCGGTAAATTAAGACCATGTATTTCTTCAATAGGAGGTAAATTCTTAACATCTTCAGCTTTAATACCCTTTTCTTTCATGGATTTCTTTGCCTCTTGCATATCTTCAGGACTGAGAAATAGAACACCCCTTTTCTTCGGAGTTGGTTTAGGAATAGGCTCAGGAGTTGGCTCAGGAAGTGTCCAATTATTTTCATTTGTCAACATATTATTCAATAAAATTTTAGCTTCATCCGGTGTTCTTTCCCTGAAAACAGAACCAGCACAACTATCCAGGTAATCTCTGGAAGCATTGGTTAGTCCATTATAAAAGATATCAATTATTTCATTTTTTTTAAGAGGATGATCAGGCAAAGCATTAAGTAATTAGAGAAGCCTCCCCCAAGCTTGTGGGAGACTCTCTTCTTCAATTTGCACAAAATTATATATATCCCATAAGGCAGCTTGTTTCTTATGAGCAGGGAAATATTTAGCAGAGAAGTAATAAATCATATCCTGGGGACTACACACACAACCAGGATCAAGAGAATTAAACCATATCTTAGCATCACCCTTTAATGAGAATGGAAATATTTTAAGGATATAAAAGTAGCGAGTTCTCTCATCATTAGTGAACAGGGTGGCTATATCATTTAATTTAGTAAGATGTGCCACAACAGTTTCAGATTCATAGCCATAAAAAGGATCAGATTCAACTAAAGTAATTATCTCAGGATCAATAGAGAATTCATAATCCTTATCAGTAGCAAAGAAAGGTGAAGTAGCATAAGCAGGATCATATTTCATTCTAACATTCAGAGTTTTTTGTTTAAGCTTAGCTAATAATTTCGTAAGATCACTTCTATCATTGCAAGCAAGGAAGTCTCTTTTAGTTTCTTCATCCATAACATAGCCCTCAGGCATAATAGGTAATTCATATTTATTAGGAGAACCTTCATAATCACTTTCATCAGTATTATCAGTTTCAATAATTTCATTCTCTCTAGCCCTAGCAAGTTGTTCATCAAGAAATTCACCAAGTGGCACAGTAGTATCAGGCATAGAAGTAGTTTCATCATAACTATCATGCATAGCAGAAGTGGCATCATCAATAATATGCAACATATCAGAAGCAGGTTTAGGTGTCGCAAGCTTACTCAACACAGAAGGTGAATCAAGTGCAGAGCTAGATGGCAGTTCCTTACCTCCCCTCGTAGTTGAGGGATAAATCTTGGTTCTTGGATCTTTCAAGTTCTTCATAATGATAAGCAGATATAAATCCCAAGTGACTCAAAGAATAGAGCTATGCTCCCCGGCAACGGCGCTAGAAAATAGTCTTGATAACCCACAAGTATAGGGGGTCGCAACAGTTTTCGAGGGTAGAGTATTCAACCCAAATTTATTGATTCGACACAAGGGGAGCCAAAGAATATTCTCAAGTATTAGCAGCCGAGTTGTCAATTCAACCACAACTAGAAACTTAATATCTGCAGCAAGGTATTTAGTAGCAAAGTAATATGATAGTAGTGGTAATGGTAGCAAAAGGTAACGATAGCAAAAGTAATGTTTTTGGTATTTTGTAGTGATTGTAACAATAGTAACGGAAAAGTAAATAAGCGAAGAACAATATATGGAAAGATCGTAGGCAATGGATCAGTGATAGAGAATTATGCCGGACGTGGTTCATCATGTAACAGTCATAACCTAGGGTGACACAGAACTAGCTCCAAATTCATCAATGTAATGTAGGCATGTATTCTGTATATAGTCATACATGCTTATGGAGAAGAACTTGCATGACATATTTTGTCCTACCCTCCCGTGGCGGCAGGGTCCTAGCGGAAACTAAGGGATATTAAGGCCTCCTTTTAATAGAGTACCTGACCAAAGCATTAACACATAGTGAATACATGAACTCCTCAAACTACGGTCATCACCGGGAGTGGTCCCGATTATTGTCACTTCGGGGTTGTCGGATCATAACACATAGTAGATGACTATAGACTTGTAAGATAGGATCAAGAACTCACATATATTCATGAAAACATAATAGGTTCAGATCTGAAATCATGGCACTCGGGCCCTAGTGACAAGCATTAAGCATAGCAAAGTCATAGCAACATCAATCTCAGAACATAGTGGATACTAGGGATCAAACCCTAACAAAACTAACTCGATTACATGATAAATCTCATCCAACCCATCACCGTCCAGCAAGCCTACGATGGAATTACTCACGCACGGTGGTGAGCATCATGAAATTGGTGATGGAGGATGGTTGATGATGACGATGGCGACGGATTCCCCTCTCCGGAGCCCCGAACGGACTCCAGCAGCCCTCCCGAGAGAGTTTAGGGCTTGGCGGCGGCTCCGTATCGTAAAACATGATGAAATCTTTCTCCCTGATTTTTTTTCTCTTCGAACACGAATATATAGAGTTGGAGTTGAAGTCGGAGGAGCTCCAGGGGGCCCACGAGGTAGGGGGCGCCCCCCACCCTCGTGACTAGGGTGTGGGCCCCTGGTCTTGATCTTTTTCCAGTATTTTTTATTATTTCCAAAAATAATCTCTGTGAAGTTTCAGGTCATTCTGGGAACTTTTGTTTATGCACATAAATAACACCATAGCAATTCTGCTGAAAACAGCGTCAGTCCAGGTTAGTTCCATTCAAATCATGCAAGTTAGAGTCCAAAACAAGGGCAAAAGTGTTTGGAAAAGTAGATACGACGGAGACGTATTAGGGACCTATTCTAAAACACAACTTGCATGTTGAAATCTTAGGGGATCCTCCTCCACCCAAGGGTGATCCTGTGTTTGAGCTTAAACCATTGCCTGATACTCTTAAATATGCTTATCTTGATGAAAAGAAGATATATCCTATTATTATTAGTGCTAACCTTTCAGAGAAGGAGGAAGAAAAATTATTGAAAACTCTGAAGAAGCACCATGCTGCTATTGGATATACTCTTGATGATCTTAAGGGCATTAGTCCCACTCTATGTCAACACAAAATAAATTTGGAGAAAGATGCCAAACCGGTTATTGATCACCAACGACGGCTGAATCCTAAGATGAAAGAATTGGTAAGAAAAGAAATACTAAAGCTCCTTGAGGCGGGTATAATTTATCTCGTTGCTGATAGTCAGTGGGTAAGTCTTGTCCATTGTGTTCCTAAGAAGGGAGGTATTACTATCATTTCTAATGATAAAGATGAATTGATTCCGCAAAGAATTATTATAGGTTATAGGATGGTAAATGATTTCTGCAAATTAAATAAGGATACTAAAAAAGATCATTACCCCTTACCTTTCATTGATCAAATGCTAGAAAGATTATCCAAACATACAAATTTTTGCTTTCCAGATGGTTATTCTGGTTTCTCTCAAATACATGTGTCAGCTCATGATCAATCAAAGACCACTTTTACTTGCACTTTCGGTACTTTTGCTTACAGACGTATGCCTTTTGGTTTATGTAATGCACCTGCTACCTTTCAAAGATGCATGATGGCTATATTTTCTGACTTTTGTGAAAAGATATGTGAGGTATTCATGGATGATTTATCCATTTATGGATCCGCTTTTGATGATTGCTTGAGCAACCTTGATCGAGTTTTGCGGAGACGTGAAGAAACTAATCTCGTTTTAAATTGGGAGAAGTGCCACTTTATGGTTAATGAAGGTATTGTCTTGGGGCATAAAATTTCTGAAAGAGGTATTGAAGTTGATAAAGCTAAAGTTGATGCTATTGAAAAGATGTCGTGTCCCAAGGACATCAAAGGTATAAGAAGTTTCCTCGGTCACGCCGGTTTTTATAGGAGGTTCATTAAGGACTTCTCAAAAATTTCTCGGCCTCTAACTAATTTATTACAAAAAGATATACCATTCGTCTTTGATGATGATTGTGTAGAAGCATTTGAAATACATAAGAAAGCATTGATCTCTGCACCTATTGTTCAGCCACCTGATTGCAATTCACCTTTTGAAATTATGTGTGATGCTAGTGATTATGTTGTAGGTGTTGTTCTAGGGCAAAGAGTTGATGCGAAATTAAAGTTATTCAATATGCTAGTAAAACTCTAGACAATGCCCAGAGAAATTATGCTACTACTGAAAAAGAATTCCTAGCAGTTGTATTTGCTTGTGATAAGTTCAGACCTTATATTGTTGATTCTAAAGTAACTATTCACACTAATCATGCTACTATTAAATATCTTATGGAAAAGAAAGATGCTAAACCTAGACTTATTAGATGGGTTCTCTTGCTACAAGAATTTGATTTGCATATTATTGATAGAAAGGGAGCTGAGAACCCCGCTGTAGATAACTTGTCTAGGTTAGAAATGTTCTTGATGACCCACTACCTATTGATGATAGCTTTCCTGATGAACAATTAAATGTCATAAATGATTCTCATACTGCTCCATGGTATGCTGATTATGCTAATTACATTGTTGCTAAATTTATACCAGCAAAAGAAGAAGTTTTTCTATGATTTAAGACATTACTTTTGGGATGGCCCACATCTCTATAAAGAAGGAGTAGATGGTGTTATTAGGCGTTGTGTACTTGAGCATGAACAGGAACAGATCCTACGCAAGTGTCACTCCAAAGCTTATGGAGGACACCACGCTGGAGATAGAACTGCACATAAGGTATTGCAATCTGGTTTTTATTGGCCTGCTCTCTTCAAGGATGCCCGTAAGTTTGTCTTATCTTGCGATGAATGTCAAAGAATCGGTAATATTAGTAGACGTCAAGAAATGCCTACGAATTATTCACTTTTTATTGAACCATTTAATGTTTGGGGCTTTGATTATATGGGACCTTTTCCTACCTCTAATGGATACACACATATTTTAGTTGCTATTGATTACGTTACTAAGTGGGTAGAAGCTATTCCAACTAGTAGTGTTGATCATAACACCTCTATTAAGATGCTTAAAGAAGTTATTTTTCTGAGGTTTGGGGTCCCTAGATATTTAATGACTGATGGTGGTTCACATTTTATTCATGGTGCTTTCCGTAAAATTATTGCTAAGTATGATGTTAATCATAGAATTGCATCTCCTTATCACCCATAGTCTAGTGGTCAAGTAGAATTGAGTAATAAAGAACTCAAATTAATTTTGCAAAAGACTGTTAATAGATCTAGAAAGAATTGGTCCAAGAAACTTGATGATGCATTATGGGCCTATAGAACTGCATATAAAAATCCTATGGGTATGTCTCCGTATAAAATGGTTTATGGAAAAGCATGTCACTTACCTCTCGAACTAGAACATAAGGCATATTGGGCTATTAAAGAGCTCAATTATGATTTCAAACTTGCCGGTGAGAAGAGGTTATTTGACATTAGCTCACATGATGAATGGAGAACCCAAGCCTATGAGAATGCCAAATTGTTTAAAGAAAAAGTTAAAAGATGGCATGACAAAACGATACAAAAGGTGAGTTTAATGTAGGTGACTATGTATTGCTATAAAACTCTCGTTTAAGATTTTTTGCACGAAAACTTCTCTCTAAATGGGAAGGTCCTTACATTATCGAGGAGGTCTATCGTTCCGGTGCCATAAAAATCAACAACTTCGAAGGCACAAATCCGAAGGTGATGAACGGTCAAAGAATCAAACATTATATCTCAGGTAATCCTATAAATGTTGAAACCAATGTTGTTGAAACCGTAACCCCGGAGGAATACATAAGGGACACTTTCCGGAACGTTTCAGACTCCGAAAAGGAATAGGTATGTGGTACGGTAAATAAACCGACTCCAAAACAATTCTAATGGCAAATTTTCTCCGTTTTGGAATATTTAGAAAAATAAGAAGCAGTCCGGGAAGGACACGAGGGCTCCACCAGGGTGGAGGGCGCGCCCTACCCCTGGGCGCGCCCCCCTATCTCGTGGGCACCTCGTGCGCTCTCCGGACTCCGTTTTCTTGCATGTTATGTATTTTGGTCGGTAAAAATTCATTATATAATCTCCCGGAGGTTTTGACTCCTGTATCATGCAAATATCTCTCATCTTTGTTTCGAGCTGTTTTTCTGACAGATCTAGGTCGTCATGTCGTCTTCAAGTGCCCCCAAGGACAAGTTCTTCGAGTAGGTCATCAACCCCTACCTCGCAGAGGTGATGCAACACCCTCAAACCATTGAGATGCGCGAGGGGTTGTTGCACATCCATGATGTTGAGGGACCAAGGAAGACCGGAAGCACGGAGGCAAGGCTCGAGGCATTGGAGCAACAAGTTTTCAAGTGTCAGGAGATGGTGGAGCGTGGACTCGACTCCAATCACATTATGATCACGGAGTTCACCAACAACCACAAGCTGGACGTCAAGGACATTGGAGAGGCCATCTTCAAGCTTCATGAGAAAATCGAGCACCTCCAAGCCCAGATCTATGACCTACTGATAGAGGCAAAGGTGTCCCGATGTTTCGGTGAGATGGTAGCTATCGTTTTCTGTGGGAGTCGACCTTGACGATCCGACTATGAACGTGCGAGATGTCGCGCCTTAGCAATCGCTAAACCAACTTCCGAGGGTTATTGACCACGCCGGAGCATGATCAACCTGACCATGAGGGTCTGCTTCCTGCGAGCAAACGAAGAACAAGCAAGAAACTGAGATTGCAATCTGGATATTGCGAATATAAGATGAAAGCTTTATTGATCAAGGTGGGGTTCTGTGACGTCTTGGTCTGGTCGTTGGACACAAACGAAGTACGCGAAGTTGCAGCTATGGTGAACTTTTAATCTAAACAAAACCCCCAAAGCCTAAACGATGCCCTAAGGGCTGTATATATGGAGGAGAGAGGGGGAATTTCGTGGCCCTTGGTGGAGGGGTCCGAAACCAACCCTAACTCTTGTTTCCCCACACATACGGACTCTAAAAACAGCCTATACTTAAGTACTTCGAAAATACATGGGCCTGGCCCAATAATAAGGTGACGCAGCACCTAAAATAGCCTCGGGACAAAATTTATGAAGTGGCATCTTGTATATTTCGTCCCATGCTTCATGACTCATTATGGTGGCTTCAGAGTTCTGGAATCATCACTTGTAACTCCGTTCTTGTTCCCCTTGCGCATGCCATCATCTCCATGCTTGAACTTGCTCCAAGGTTCATCTTTCTTGTCCAAGCTAGGCCCTTCATTTGTAAGCAAAACAAATGTATCCAATTTAGGCAGCATCATATTCTCATGAACATTAGAATCGTTACCAAGAAACGAAAGTACCTGATAATTCAATTGGCGTGCGCGAGCTCTAGTGATCGGTCCAGTGTGTATAGCAGCAGGGGCTGTGGGTGTAACAATGGTATTGATGTCCTCATCATCCTCCCCTTCTTGAAATGAAGTCGTCCTCGATGAAAGTCCATCGTCCTCACCCAAATAAGGCTTCAAATCTGCAATGTTAAAAGTGGGACTAACCCCAAAATCTGTAGGCAGCTCAAGTTTATATGCATTATCATTTATTTTTTCTAACACCTTAAAAGGACCATCAGCACGTGGCATTAGCTTTGATTTGCGCAAATTAGGAAATCTATCCTTACGAAAATGTAACCAAACAAGATCTCCAGGTGCAAACACAACATGTTTTCTACCCTTATCTCCAGCAAGTTTATATTTAGCATTCATACGCTCAATGTTTTGCTTAGTTAACTCATGCATTTTAAAATAAATTCAGCACGTTCTTTAGCATCAAAATTAACCTTCTCCGAAGATGGAAGAGGCAACAAATCAATAGGTGCACGAGGTAGGAAACCATACACAATTTCAAAAGGGCACATCTTAGTAGTAGAATGCAATGAACAATTATAAGCAAATTCAATATGAGGCAAGCATTCTTCCCACATTTTCTTGTTATTCTTCAAAACAGCCCTAAGCATAGTAGACAATGTTCTATTAACTACTTCAGTTTGTCCATCAGTTTAGGGGTGACAAGTAGTACTAAAAAGGAGCTTAGTCCCCAACTTAGCCCATAAACATCTCCAAAAGTGGCTAAGAAATTTAGTATCACGATCTGAAACAATAGTATTTGGCACACCATGTAAGCGAATAATTTCACGAAAGAACAAATCAGCAACATTAACAGCATCATCGCTTTTATGACATGGTATAAAGTGTGCCATTTTCGAGAACCTATCCACGACAACAAATATGCTATCCCTCCCCTTCTTTGTTTGAGGTAAACCTAAAAAAAGTCCATAGATATATCCTCCCAAGGAACACTAGGTACAGGCAAAGGCATATATAAACCATGAGGATTGAGTCGTGACTTAGCTCTTTGACATGTAGTGCAGCGAGCAACAAAACGCTCAACATCCCGTCTCATCTTTGGCCAAAAGAAATGTGTAGCAAGTATATCCTCCGTCTTCTTGACGCCGAAGTGTCCCATTAATCCTCCTCCATGCGCCTCCTGCAACAACAAAAGACGAACGGAGCTAGCTGGAATGCATAGCTTGTTAGCACGAAACACAAATCCATCGTTAAGAACGAACTTGTTCCAAGTTCTCCCTTCCTTACAATTCTGCAATACATTCTTAAATTCAGCATCATTAACATATTGATCCTTGATGGTCTCCAAACCAAATATTTTAAAGTCAAGTTGTGAAAGCATAGTATAACGACGAGACAAGGCATCAGCAATAACATTTTCTTTACCCTTCTTGTGTTTAATGACATAAGGGAAAGTCTCAATGAATTCAACCCATTTAGCATGTCTACGGTTCAGTTTTGCTTGACTTTTAATGTGTTTCAAAGATTCATGATCAGAATGTATAACAAATTCCTTGGGCCATAAATAATGTTGCCATGTTTCTAAGGTCCGAACAAGAGCATATAATTCTTTATCATAAGTAGAATAGTTCAGACTAGGCCCACTCAATTTTTCAGAAAAGTATGCAACAGGTTTTCCATCTTGTAATAACACACCTCCTAATCCAATTCCACTAGCATCACATTCAAGCTCAAAAGTCTTATTGAAATAGGAAGTTGGAGTAAAGGAGCATGTGTCAACTTATCTTTCAATACCGTGAAGGCTTCTTCATGTGCGATACCCCAAACAAAAGGCACATCCTTCTTTGTAAGCTCGTTGAGAGGTGCAGCAATGGTGCTGAAATCTCTCACAAAACGCCTATAGAAACCAGCGAGGCCAAGGAAACTCCTCACTTGTGTGACCGTTTTGGGCTGCGGCCAACTCTCAATAGCTTCAATCTTGGCTTTATCAACTTCAATTCCCTGTGGAGTAACAACATAGCCAAGAAAAGATACTCGGTCGGTGCAAAAGGTGCACTTTCCAAGGTTACCAAACAAACGTGCATCACGTAGAGCAATAAAAACAGCACGTAAATGTTCCAAATGTTCCTCCAAAGATTTGCTATAAATCAATATGTCATCAAAGTAAACTACCACAAATCGTCCAATGAAAGCACGTAAAACTTCGTTCATTAACCTCATGAAAGTAGTAGGTGCATTAGTTAACCCAAAAGGCATGACTAACCACTCATATAATCCAAACTTAGTTTTAAATGCTGTTTTCCATTCATCTCCCAATTTCATACGAATTTGATGGTATCCACTACGCAAATCAACTTTGGAGAATATTGTAGAGCCACTCAATTCATCAAGCATATCATCTAGCCTAGGAATAGGATGACGATAATGAATAGTAATATTATTAATGCCTCTACAATCAACGCACATACGCGACGTACCATCCTTTTTCGGCACTAAAATGATAGGAACAGCACAAGGACTAAGGGATTCACGTATATAACCTTTGTCGAGCAGTTCTTGTACTTGACGCATAATCTCCTTCGTCTCCTCTTGATTGGTACGGTATGGTGCACGGTTGGGTAATGACGCACCGGGAATTAAGTCAATTTGATGCTCAATCCCTCGAATAGGTGGTAATCCCGGTGGCACATCTTGTGGAAAGACGTCAGCGAACTCCTGCAAAATGTTAGTGACAGCAGGAGGCAAAGAGGAAGGCACGTCCTCGAATGAAAATAATGCCTCTTTGCACACAAAAGCATAGCAAACAGATTTGCTAAAATCTAGATCATCAATATCAGATTTGGTGGCAAGTAAACATGCACTTTTCAATTTAATTTCAGAAGCAACACTAGATTGTTTATTATTATTAGGCTGCATTTGTTGCTCAAATTCTTTTGCCACAATCTGATTTTCACTCTTAGTTTTCTCCTGTTTTGCTTTATTAGCTCTATTAATATCATCTTTCAAAATGGAATCAGGAGTCATAGGAAGCAAAGTAATATTTTTATCCTTATGAACAAGAGTATACTGATTGTTTCTACCATGGTGAATAGAATTTTTATCAAATTGCCATGGTCTACCAAGTAATAAGGAACATGCTTGCATCGGTACCACATCACAATCAACATAATCAGCATATGTAGAGATACTAAAATGCACATGAACAGTACGTGTTACCTTAACCTTGCCGCTGTTGTTGAACCATTGGATGTAGTAAGGATGTGGATGTGGTCTTGTGGTGAGAGATAGCTTCTCCACCATCTCGATGCTAGCCAAGTTGTTGCAACTCCCTCCATCTATGATCACGCGAACAGAACGTTCCTTCACAACTCCCTTTGTATGGAACAAATTATGCCTCTGATTTTGCTCAGCTTGTGTAACCTGCACACTCAAAACACGTTGAGCAACTAAACATTCATACCTGTCAGCATCTTCAGGAGCCATGTATTGCGTCTCATGATCAGAATCGTCTCCACCGTGTTCATCACGTGTAATAAGAGCCAAAGTCTCCTCATCATAGTCACTAGCGGACTCATACCCACCATCCTCAGTAACAATCATCACACGCTTAGATGGGCATTCTCTCGCATAATGACCTCCACCCTTGCAACGTCGACAAATAATATCATGTGTTTGCCCTATTGATGCCATGGATGAAGAAGAGCTCTTTGCAGGCCCAGAAGGTGTGCTCTTGGCAGATAGTGGTGATTGTGCCTGCTTTATTGTATCACGGTTGGAGGTGGCAGCCGACGGAGGCGCCGGTGAAGCAGAACGTGTGGAAGTAGATGATGCACGTGGTGTCCATGAAGAAGGTCGACCTGCAGAAAAGTTAGTCCGCGCCAATGCCTGTCGATCCTGCACTTCACGTTCAGCTTTACAAGCAAGATGGAATAAACGAGTGATATTAGTATACTCCTTATACTCTAGAATCATCTGAATCTCTCTATTTAATCCACCCATAAAATGTGCAAGCATAGCTTCATTCTCCTCAACAATACCACATCTAATCATGCCAGTTTGTAATTCCTGATAATATTCTTCTACAGAATTTTTTCCCTGTCTTAAGCGCTGCAATTTTTGAAGTAATTCACGTTGATAATATGGTGGAACCCAACGAGTACGCATAGCAGTTTTCAAAGCAGCCCAAGTAGCAGGAATAGGATATAATCTACAATGCTCAGACCACCAAACACATGCAAAACTAGTGAATGCACAAACAGCAGCAGGAACACGTCTCTCCTCGGGATATTGTAAACATGTAAATCGTTGTTCAGTTTCTAACTCCCAAGTAAGATATATATCAGGAACATATCTACCCTCAAATGGTGGAATATTCAATTTTAGTTTAGGGAGATGGTCATGATCTCGTACCTGAGGGTGAGCCATACCATTGCCATTATTTGCATGTGGACGACCTGCTGGTTGCTGTGCTGGTGGTGGCACATAGTTCTGATTTTGATCAACCTCATCCTCGTAATCGCCGGCAAAATCATCCTCCTCCGCATCAGCAGCAGGAGCCACAGAAGTATCAACAGCAGCACCAACAGTTTGGCCAGGTGCAAGAGGGAGACGGCTCGCTCGGCGGAGGGCTGTTTCACGATGTGTAGGTAGTCGTTGTTGTTGTTGTTGTTGTAGAGGTGTGTTAGGTGCAGCCGGTGGTGGTGGTGGAAGACGCGCGAGCAATTCATTAAACCTGTTATCGAGCTTTGTTTCGAACATCTTCTCCATGTCATCTATCTTCTCCATGGCCTCTTCAAATCTGTTTAGCACATCTTGCACCTGTCCACTCATCATTTGCTGAAATTTATCATGTAACTCCTTATTCGTCATGTTCTCCCAGACAGTCTCATCGGCTTGTGATCCTGCCATGGTTAGCAACAATAGAAACACACAAGAATATGATCCTACAGAATACTAACAAGAGGTGGTGGTGGTGTCACAAATCCGTCAAGCCAATCTCAAATTCTTACCAGTTCTTACCCAGCAACAGGCGGTGATCGGCAACCGTCGTAGTCAAAACTCTCAAAGCTTGGATAGAGCGATTACCAGGGAGAGTCAAACGCACGACGTAGATGTATGTGGAGCTGGGAAGGCTTAAAATATGGTAGCAAAAGGGTCAGCAATAATCAATTCAGAGATGCAAAGTTGAATAAACGCTCAACGATGGTACTGTGCTGGTCCTAGGCTAGACCGTGCTAGAGACGCGAGCCTAGAACACTAACAAAATCACGACGCTGCACGTAAACAATGGAGGAGCACACTCTGGATTTTTTTTTCTCTTTTTTTCACTTTTTTTGCACTTTTTTCCTCTTTTTTTTTGCTCCGCAACAATTTTTTTTCGAAAAAGTCTACAAATGGTCTAAAAACTGCCTAGCCAGAATTTTCCAAACTTGGTTTTCTTTTTTGAGTTTGGAACTATTTTTCTTCTGCGGGTAGCACGGAATCTCAGGAGTCCTACTCTCTCACGACTCGGAGTATGGCGTGATCTAGAACTCGAAAACAAAGCAACAAATAGTGGACACGGACTAGGACTAGTGGCGGAGATGAATCTGGTGGAACTCGGACTGTGGTGGTATATCTGGACTCGGATTGGTGGTGGAATATGGCGATGGTATATCTAGACTCGGATTGGTGGTGCTATATGGAGATGGTATATGTGGACTCGGATTGGTGGTTGTATATGGCAGCGGCGATGTATATGGTGGGGTGGTGGTATATGGTAATGATGACGACGATGGTGCGGCGGCGGCGTGACAGCCTGTGAACAGAACTCGAAACTCTAAAGGACTAGACGCTAAGACCAGCAACTTGACACGATGATGCAACCGCAAATTCAACAAAGCAAATACAGAAAAGATTATGCAAAGGCTCAGATTGGTTCGGATAGGATGAACTAACCCTAATTTTTTTTGGCTTTTTCGTGGACTGTAGGTATGAAGAACAGACTCGAACTAATCTACGAAAAACTATAAAATCTCACCGAGCAACCTGAAAATCTGATACCACTTGATAGAGGCAAAGGTGTCCCGATGTTTCGGTGAGATGGTGGCTATCGTTTTCTGTGGGAGTCGACCTTGACGATCCGACTACGAACGTGCGAGACGTCGTGCCTTAGCAATCGCTAAACCAACTTCCGAGGGTTATTGACCACGCCGGAGCACGATCAACCTGACCACGAGGGTCTGTTTCCTGCGAGCAAACGAAGAACAAGCAAGAAACTGAGATTGCAATCTGGATATTGTGAATATAAGATGAAAGCTTTATTAATCAAGGTGGGGTTCTGTGACGTCTTGGTCTGGTCGTTGGACACAAACGAAGTACGCGAAGTTGCAGCTATGGCGAACTTTTAATCTAAACAAAACCCCCAAAGCCTAAACGATGCCCTAAGGGCTGTATATATGGAGGAGAGAGGGGGAATTTCGTGGCCCTTGGTGGAGGGGTCCGAAACCAACCCTAACTCTTGTTTCCCCACACATACGGACTCTAAAAACAGCCTATACTTAAGTACTTCGAAAATACATGGGCCTGGCCCAATAATAAGGTGACGCGGCACCTAAAATAGCCTCGGGATGAAATTTATGAAGTGGCATCTTGTATATTCCGTCCCATGCTTCATGCACTCATTATGGTGGCTTCAGAGTCCTGGAATCATCACTTGTAACTCCGTTCTTGTTCCCCTTGCGCATGCCATCATCTCCATGCTTGAACTTGCTCCAAGGTTCATCTTTCTTGTCCAAGCTAGGCCCTTCATTTGTAAGCAAAACAAATGTATCCAATTTAGGCAGCATCATATTCTCATGAACATTAGAATCGTTACCAAGAAACGAAAGTACCTGATAATTCAATTGGCGTGCGCAAGCTCTAGTAATCGGTCCAGTGTGTATATAGATTCAAAAGGATAAGTTTGGCTGCAGATTTGAGGACTCGGGAGACTCGGTCATCCTTCTATGATGGTGAGCCTATGCCTTGGAAGAGGGAAGACAAGCCTACATCATCAACAACTCCAACTCCTTCACCGGCAAAAGAGATATAATCACATGGGTATGGGCACTCCCCTTGGCAACTGCCAAGCTTGGGGGAGGTGCCCCGATATCGTATCACCATCACTTTTATCTTTACCATTTTTCTTAGTTCGATCCTTTTGATAATATTTTGATCTAGTAGAATAAAGATTTAGTATGATCTAGTTGTGAGTTTTGCTTTATGATCTTCCTATGTAATCGAGTCGTGAGCTATATATAATAAAGTTTAGTGTTGAGTCAAAGGCTTGATTATTTTGCCATGATCTTGAGTGAACAAAAGAAAAGAGAAAGAATAAAATAAATAAAAGAGATCATATGGATCTTATGGGGAGTAATGAGCTCACATATAAAGAGTATGATGATTAAAAGTTGTTGAGAGTTGACAAACATATTTTTGGTCATCGTTGCAATTAATAGGAAGTAATAAAGAAAGAGAGGTCTTCACATATAAATACACTATCGTGGACATCTTTTATGATTGTGAGCACTCATTAAGATATGACATGCTAAAGAGTTGACGTTGGACAAGGAAGACAACGTAATGGGTTATGTTTTCTTACATCTGAGATAATTATATTGTCATGGATCATCCAACATGATTGATCTTGCCTTTCCCCTCATGCTAGCCAAATTCTTTGCACCAAGTAGAGATACTACTTGTGCTTCCAAATACCCTTAAACCCAGTTTTGCCATGAGAGTCCACCATATCTACCTATGGATTGAGTAAGATCCTTCAAGTAAGTTGTCATCGGTGCAAGCAATAAAAATTGCTTCCTAAATATGTATGATTGATTGGTGTGGAGGAAATAAGCTTTATATGATCTTGTGACGTGGAGAAATAAAAGTGACGGACTGCATCATAAAGGTCTATATCACAAGTGGCAATATAAAGTGAGGTTCTTTCGCATTAAGATTTTGTGCATCCAACCATAAAAGCGCATGACAACCTCTGCTTCCCTCTGCGAAGGGCCTATCTTTTACTTTTATCTCCTACCTTACATAAGAGTCATGGTGATCTTCACCTTTCCTTTTTACATTTTATCTTTTGGCAAGCACAATATGTTGGAAAGATCCTGATATATATGGCTAATTGGATGTGAGTTTTCATGAACTATTATTGTTGACATTACCCTTGAGGTAAAACGTTGGGAGGCAAAACTATAAGCCCCTATCTTTCTCTGTATCCGATTAAAACTCCATACCCATAAGTATTGCGTGAGTGTTAGCAATTGTGAAAGACTATATGATAGTTGAGTATGTGGAATTGCTGAAAAGCTCTTATATTGACTCTTTCCTATGTTATGATAAATTGCAATTGCTTCAATAACTGAGATTATAGTTTGTTAGTTTTCAGTGAAGTTTATGATTCATACTTGAAATTATGATTGAATTGTTACTTTAGCATAAGAGATCATATGACAATAATTATATAAGTTGTTGTTCTAAGAATGATCATGATGCCCTGATGTATGTATTTTATTTTTATCGACCCCTCTATCTCTAAACATGTGGACATATTTTTCGATTTCGGCTTTCGCTTGAGGACAAGCGAGGTCTAAGCTTGGGGGAGTTGATACGTCCATTTTGCATCATTCTTTTATATCGATATTTATTGCATTATGGGCTGTTATTACACATTATGTCACAATACTTATGCCTATTCTCTCTTATTTTACAAGGTTTACATAAAGAGCGAGAATGCCGGCAGCTGGGATTCTGGGCTGGAAAAGGAGCAAATATTAGAGACCTATTCTGCACAGCTGCAAAAGTCCTGAAACTTCACGGAAGCTATTTTCAGAATATATAAAAAATACTGAGCACAAGAAGTTCCAGAGGGGGCCCACACCCTGGCCACGAAGGTGGGGGCGCGCCCTACCCCCCTGGGCGCACCCCCTGCCTCGTGGGCCCCCTGGTGGCCCTCAGATGCCCATCTTCTGCTATATGGAGTCTTTCGTTGAGGAAAAAATCATAAGCAAGCTTTCGGGACGAGACTCCGCCGTCACGAGGCGGAACCTTGGCGGAACCAATCTAGGGCTCTAGTGGAGCTGTTCTGCTGGGGAAACTTCCCTCCGGGAGGGGGAAATCATCACCGTCGTCATCACCAACGCTCCTCTCATCGGGAGGGGGCCAATCTTCATCAACATCTTCACCAGCACCATCTCATCTCAAACCCTAGTTCATCTCTTGTATCCAATTCTTTTCTCTAAGTCTGGGATTGGTACCAGTAGGTTGCTAGTAGTGTTGATTACTCCTTGTAGTTGATGCTAGCCGGTTTATTTGGTGGAAGATCATATGTTCGGATCCTATATGCATATTAATACCCCTCTGATTATGAACATGAATATGCTTTGTGAGTAGTTACGTTTGTTCCTGAGGACATGGGAGAAGTCTTGCTATTAGCAGTCATGTGAATTTGGTATTCGTTCAATATTTTGATGAGATGTATGTTGTCTCTCCTCCAGTGGTGTCATGTGAACGTCGACTACATGACACTTCACCATTATTTGCTCCTAGAGGAAGGCATTGGGAAGTAATAAGTAGATGATGGGTTGCTAGAGTGACAGAAGCTTAAACCCTAGTTTATGCGTTGCTTCGTAAGGGGCTGATTTGGATCCATATGTTTCATGCTATGGTTAGGTTTACCTTAATACTTTTGTTGTAGTTGCGGATGCTTGCAATGGGGGTTAATCATAAGTGGGATGCTTGTCCAAGTAAGGACAGCACCCAAGCACCGCTCCACCCACATATCAAATTATCAAAGTACTGAACGCGAATCATATGAACATGATGAAAACTAGCTTGACGATAATTACCATGTGTCCTCGGCAGCGCTTTCTTCTATATAAGAGTTTGTCCAGGCTTGTCCTTTGCTACAAAAAGGATTGGGCCACCTTGCTGCACTTTATTTACTTTTGTTACTTGTTGCTCGTTACAAATTAACTTATCACAAAACTATCTGTTACCTATAATTTCAGTGCTTGCAGAGAATACCTTGCTGAAAACCGCTTATCATTTCCTTCTGCTCCTCATTGGGTTCGACACTCTTACTTATCGAAAGGACTATGATAGATCCCCTATACTTATGGGTCACCGGAGATCTATTCGATGTAATCTTATTTTGCGGTGTGTTTGTCGAGATCCGATGAATTGTGGGTTTATGATCAAGTTTATCTATGAATATTTGAATCTCCTCTGAATTCTTTTATGTATGATCGGTTTATCTTTGCAAGTCTCTTCGAATTATCAGTTTGGTTTGGCCTACTAGATTGATCTTTCTTGCAATGGGAGAAGTGCTTAGCTTTGGGTTCAATCTTGCGGTGCTCGATCCCAGTGACAGAAAGGGAAACGACACCTATTGTATTGTTGCCATCGAGGATAAAAAGATGGGGTTTACATCATGTTGCACTTGTTTATCCCTCTACATCATGTCATCTTGCTTAAGGTGTTACTCTGTTCCTATGAACTTAATACTCTAGATGCATGCTGGATAGAGGTCGATGTGTGGAGTAATAGTAGTAGACGCAGGCAAGAGTGTCTACTTGTCACGGACGTGATGCCTATATACATGATCATGCCTAGATATTCTCATAAGTATTCGCTTTTCTATCAATTGCTCGACAGTAATTTGTTCACCCACAGTAATACTTATGCTATCTTGAGAGAAGCCACTAGTGAAACCTATGGCCCCCGGGTCTATTCTCCATCATACAAGTTTCCAACCTATTTTATTTTACAATCTTTACTTTCAATCTATATCATAAAAATACCAAAAATATTTATCTTATTATTATCATCTCTATTAGATCTCACTCTTACAAGTGGCTGTGAAGGGATTGACAACCCCTTTATCACGTTGGTTGCGAGGTTCTTATTTGTTTGTGCAGGTACGAGGTGACTCGCGCGTGGTCTCCTACTGGATTGATACCTTGGTTCTCAAAAACTGAGCGAAATACTTACGCTACTTTGCTGCATCACCCTTTCCTCTTCAAGGGAAAACCAACGCAGTGCTCAAGAGGTAGCATTGCACAACTCAAGAGAGACGCTAGCACGATTGCTCTATAGGCGGATACGACACTTGTGCACAACATATAAGATGCAAAATGTATGAACTGTTTATCCCAAGTATGCTATGTATGATGTTCCGGTGGTATGATCCAAGATGATCGGATATGACAATCTTATATGCAATGTGGTATGATGCTATGGCACTTGGTTACAAGCTTCTATGCTCTTTCTCTTTTGCTTAAAAGCTTTATTCTCTTTTTTTGTATATGGCCACAATGCAAAATGCACAAACCAAGATAGCGATTGGGTATATGTGGGAACAAACTTGAGGCACAAGAGATGATATGATGATACCAATATGATACGGTATGTATGCAATGGGAGGTGTAGATCACTAATGTGCACAAGTAACGTTGTCGGCAATACTCAAAGGCTAGTCTCGATAGGCAAGTGACGCAAAATGGGCTATGGGTTAACAATGCAATTGCAAGGGAAAATACAATGGAGGGATACCACGATACCAAGATGATATGGAGGTTACCGTCCGTGTCGATGATGAGTGGCGGTGATCTTGATGGAGATACCAAGATGATGGAGACTCATCCCTAACTAGCTGAAACACCTTAGGAAACAGAAAAACAGCAAACTCAAAATCTCAAATGTCAAATGGTGGTAGCGGGATGCGGTGGTGGTTGCGGAAGCTCAAAGGGATTGTGAAAATGCAATGATGGGTTTTGAGACGCAATGCGGGAATGGAGTGTAAGGTGGTGGACTATACACGGTGTCAGAGTTGGATGCACGGTCACTAAGTAGCCGAAACACCTTAGGAGACACAACTCACAACACAAACAAAATTGGGTTAAGTCGGGGTGGTGGAAGTGTATGGTTGGTAAGCCTATGCGGTAGTGGTGGTGGTGGTTGATGAAGAAGCAACCATCCCTAAGTAGCCTAAACACCTTAGGAGACTCGAATCACTACTCAAGCAACCACATATGCAATGTAGAACAAAATCGGTTAGGTTGCGGAAGTCGATGGTGGTGTAGCGGATGATGTGGTAGAAGCCCTAGGCAAAGATGCCAAAATTCACAAAATTTGATGGAGTCAAAAGATGTTGGTGGTATTTTTTTGGTAAGGGGGTGTCAAGAGCTTCTCAACGAGCTAAACAACGCGAAAATCGGACTCCGGATGAATTAGTTATGGCCGAAACAAAATTTCAGCAAATCAGGTTACGGACGTCCGTAAAAGGACGGATGTCCGGGGGCCGGACGTCTGGTCGGGTCGGAAGCACGTAAATTATGCTCGGGTTAGGGGGTTACAGTCCTCCAGTAAGTTGCGGACGTCCGGTCATTCCTGGGGCTCCGGACGTCCGTAAAACGCCAGTCGTCCGGTGGGTCGGGGTCAACGCGAGATGCGAGATCCGGGGCATGATTTTGGGTGGAAAATGGGGATTTTGGGGTCAAAATTGATGAGATTTCATGGATGAAATATCGGGAAACTCGGGGAAATGCTAGATCCACTTGAAACCAAGCAAATCCATGGATCAAATCCAACAAAACTTCGTCAAAACAACAAATCACAAAAAAAATTGGGGCTATTTTTGGGGGGATTTTCGAATTTGGGGAAGAACACAACAAAATTAGGCTAGAAAACAACGAGGGGAGGCTCCGAAATCGTGATCAACGTGGCTCATGATACCAATATGATGTAGGGTGGAACCCTATGTGGCTGATCTTTCACGAAAGAAGCGGATTCCAACTAAGAACACGAAGAACACGGGGAAGAACGGAGGGAAATCACAAGGGGAAACACTCAAGAACAAGTCCAATAACACATCCACTAGACAATCAAACACACAAGATCCACAAGGTACATGAACAACAAAGGGAAAGATACAAGGTAAGGTTCATCTCCATGAGGAGGTCTTGAAGGGGCCACCCAAGAGGGGGTCTTGAATCCAACGTGGATCTTCTCCGAAGAGGTGTCGGTCCCTCGCAATGGAGTAGATCCGGATGGATGAGCGAAGCTCTATCTCACATATGAGCTAACACAACGCTAACCCTAGAAAGGAGTTGGAGATGGTCTATTTATAGTATTAGCCACGAATGGGTAAGTGGGAGAGGGGTACAAGGCCAAAGGCCCGTGGTTGCGCACAGGCAGGTACCGGACGAGCGGTGGGGGTCAGACGTCCGGTGGCTCAGGACAGTCCGGACGTCCGGCATGTGTCGGATATCCGTTGATTCTTCTCGGGTGTTGATGGAGTCCTGGATTAGGGGGTATCCAGACAGCCGGATTATATCCATTGGCCGAACTGTTGGACTATGAAGATACAAGATTGAAGACTTCATCCCGTGTCCGGATGGGACTCTCCTTGGCATGGAAGGCAAGCTTGGCAGTATGGATATGTAGATATGCTTCCTTGTAACCGACTCTGTGTAACCCTAGCCCCCTCCGGTGTCTATATAAACTGGAGGGTTTAGTCCGTAGGACCAACAACACACAATCATACCATAGGCTAGCTTCTAGGGTTTAGCCTCTTCGTTCTCGTGGTAGATCAGCTCTTGTACTACTCATATTATCAAGAACAATCAAGCAGGACGTAGGGTATTACCTCCATCAAGAGGGCCCGAACCTGGGTAAAACATCGTGTCCCCTGTCTCCTGTTACCATCCGCCTAGACGCACAGTTCGGGACCCCCTACCCGAGATCCGCCGATTTTGACACCGACATTGGTGCTTTCATTGAGAGTTCCACTGTGCCGTCACCGTAAGGAAGGATGCCTCGTCTCGTTGTTAAAAACAACATTACCACCGGGGGAGCCCTGGCTGTTGGCCAAACTCTCCGGCTAGGCGGTTTCATCATGACCGCCCGTTCGGCTGCTACACCGACGATGACTTCTCGGGTCATCGAAAACAGCCTCCACGTCGGCTCGGAATTTGCCGAGCAGATGGATCCAATGGAGCTCTCATCCCTAAACGAGCTCTTGGATCGCATCACCGCCTTGGGAGTCGCTATGGACTATGATCGGATTGGGCTTAAACCTGATCAAAGGGAGATTAACTCTCCACCAGTCACCCATCATATTACGGTGGTGGAGGAACAATGCGGCGATTCTTCCTCTATCTTGAGGACTAACTATGTCCGGATTCCTGAGCTCTCCGAGCCGGATACCTTTTTACGGGAGGACATCACCCAAGCCCTGAACCTAGAGTCAGGCGTCGGGCCAGACTTATTGGGCAACATCCCGGAACCCGAACTTCCAAGGTTGGAAACTCCTCGGCCCCTGGGTCTCAGATCGGGTAAGGGTTCGGACTCAAATCCACCCACCCACCCAAACATAAACGATCTTTCACACATCAGGCAAGCGCCCCAGGAAACAGTACATCATTATTGGGCCAGATTCCTCCTTGTGATGAACAAGGTTAAGGACTGTCGCGAGGAAGACGCAGTCTCATTTTTCCGCAATAACTGCACGAACAAGGGAATCCTTAACGCCATAAGTCGCTGTGGCATATCACGCTTCGCTGACTTGGCGCCCATAGTACGAAAGTACTGTGCGATGGAAAGCGCCTGGAAAACCGAAACAAAATTTTGGGATAATCCGGCTCCAAATATACACCAAGTCTGAAGTAAAAGGGTGCACTATCATAAGACACCCGAGTTAATTACAAAGAAGCAAAAACTCTCTACAGGGCGTGGAACCGTATTGGAGGGATGGCACAACGGACCCTGCAAAATTCATAGTACAGCGGATACCATACCAACACACAGCCTTAGAGCATATTGGGTACTCCGGCAGGTGGCCAAAAGTGGTGAGGATCTTCTCATCCCAGATGCCACAGAGTACCATCCTGGGGATAACAATACGGTATTAACAGTCTTTGAAACCTTCGCACCAAATAATAGGCGCAAGCGAACACTCCACAGCCTTGCCAAAATCTGCCACGTGGCAGCAATAAATCCATGGAGTAACAGGCTATTACCTTCAATGCCAGTGACAAACCTAAATTCCGAACAGCCCGAGCACCAGCTGCACTGGTCCTCAGTCCAATTGTGGACGGCTTTCGACTCACCAAAGTACTCATGGACGGCAGCAGTGGATTAAACCTCATCTATGAGGAAACTCTTCAAAAAATGGAAATAGACTGGAACCGCATTGAACAAAGCAGCACAACCTTCAGAGGAATCATCCCCAGTCGGGAAGCACGCTGTGCTAGGAAAATCACACTAGATGTGGTATTCGGCACGCTGGAGAACTATAGGTCTGAAGAAATTACATTGCAAGTGGCCCCGTTCAGTAGCGGATACCACGCCCTTTTAGGGCAGGAGGCATTCACGATCTTCCAAGCCATACCCCATTACGGGTACATGAAGATCAAAATGCCCGGGCCCAACGGAATCTCACTCTCGCTAGTGATTCGGACACAGCACTCCGCGCCGAAAACAAAACAGCCACATTGGCCCTCGAGGCATTATCCGAAGCCCTCTCGGTCGAGGAATTAACTGCGCTACGCTCCAAAGTGGACAGGGATGACGTGATACTTGACAAGAGATCCAAGTCCACCTCTTTTAAAGCAGCGGTTGAAATAGTCAAATTCCAAGTCCACCCAACGGACCCTACAAAAACAACCTCCATCGGGGCACAGTTAAACCCCGCCGTGGACTCCGCGCTACGAGAGTTCCTGCATGAGAATTGGGGCATATTCGCCTGGCACCCCTCAGACATGCCAGGAATCCCACGCAGGTTGGTCGAGCACAGCCTTAATATTCTAAAGGGATTCAAGCCGGTCAAGCAGACTCTTCGGCGTTTCTCTGAACCTAAGGGACAAGCTATGGGAGAGGAACTAGCCAAGTTATTGGAGGCCGGATTCATTAGAGAAATAAAAGACCCGGACTGGCTAGCAAACCTGGTGATGGTACCAAAGAAGGACAAATCCTAGCGCCTATGTGTCGATTTCAAGGACCTCAACAAGGCTTGCCCAAAGGATCCCTTCCCCCTCCCCCGCATCGATCAAATTATCGATGCTACCACAGGACACGATTCATTGTGTTTCCTTGATGCATACTCCGGCTACCACCAAATCAAGATGGCGGAGTCCGACCAAGCCGCAACGGAATTTTTCACACCATACGGCCCCTTCTGTTTCAACACAATGCCTTTTGGGCTCAAAAACGACGGCGCAACATATCAGCGCATGATTCAGACATGTCTGGAGAAACAGATCGGCAAAACAGTAGAGGTATACATAGATGATGTGGTCGTCAAAACCAAACACATCGACTCTCTAATAGACGACTTGAGGCTCACATTCTACAACCTCCGAACATACGACATCAAGCTCAATCCGGAAAAATGCATTTTCGGTGTACCAGTCGGAAAGCTCCTGGGTTTCATTGTCTCCAGTAGAGGAATTGAAGCAAATCCGGCCGAAATCCGAGCTCTATCACAGTTGGCTATCCCAACGGACCTCAAACAAATCCAGAAATTAACTGGATGTGTGGCGTCTCTAAGCCACTTTATCTCCTGCTTAGGAGAAAAGGCATTACCCCTTTATCGCCTCCTTCGGTGCACCGAACACTTCGAGTGGACGGACGCTGCCATAGCCGGATTGGAAGAAATAAAAGCCATACTGGCAACCAACCCAATCTTGGCCGCGCCAAACATCGGCGAACCAATGTTGTTGTACATTGTGGCAAGTCATCAGGTTGTAAGCGCAGTGCTCGTCGTCGAACGAGAAATGGACGGACATAAATTCCCCCTTCAAAAGCCGGTATATTATGTATCCACTGTCCTCACTCCATGCAAATCACGGTACCCACATTATCAAAAGATAGCCTATGCGGTATTCATGGCATCCCGGAAGCTGCGACACTACTTTCAAGAGTGTTCAATTATAGTAGCCTCGGAAGTGCCACTTAATGATATTATAAACAACCGCGATGCCACGGGCCGGATTGCCAAATGGGCCATTGAGCTCCTCCCATTCGACATAACATACAAACCCCGGCGAGCCATTAAATAGCAAGTATTGGCCGACTTTGTCGTCGAATGGACGGAAGCCGAACTCCCTAAAGAGTACGCCGCATACTCCAATTGGATCATGCACTTCGACGGCTCCAAAATGCTGGCTGGTCTGGGGGCTAGCGTCGTCCTGACGTCCCCAACCGGAAATACAGTTCAATACGTACTACAGATACTGTATACAGACTCCAACAATGCAGCCAAATACGAAGCCCTGTTACATGGTCTTCGGATGGCAGTTTCCATGGGCATTGAACGCCTGGAGGTGTGTGGCGATTCAAACCTCGCAATATCCCAAATAAATGGAGACTTGGATGCCAAGGATCCTAAGATGGCGGCATATCGCAACGCTGTCCAAAAGATGTCAGCTCGGTTAGAGGGGCTCGAATTTCACCATGCGGCTCGGGAAAACAATCAGGTGGCGGATATCCTCACCCGCATCAGCGCAAAACGTGATGCGGTCCCCCCAACATCTTTTTGGAGAAGTTGTTTAAGCCATCCGTGGTATGGGAAGGGGACACCGGTAACAATAGTCCGGACCCGGCCAAAATGCCCGATACCGAACACTCTGACATAATCGGAGGCTCTGCCACCGAAATAACACCTTCAGCCCACGTAATAATGGCCATCATCGCCCCGTGGACAGAACCATTCCTGGCCTACCTAACTAGGCAGGAACTTTCCGGGGACCAAAATGAGGCATGCTGCATAGTGCGGCGATCTAAAGCCTACAGGGTCCACGAGGGAGAGAGCTGTATAAAAAAAGCACTACCGGAGTCCTTCAAAGGCGCATCTCCGAAGAGGAAGGGCGGAAGCTTTTGGCAGAAATTCACGCCGGACTCGATGGCCACCACGCCGCATAATTCATGACTCACCTCGAGTGCGCATGTACGAAGAAAGAGAAGCCGAGCTCGATCGGCAGGACAGTCTGGACACCCTGGAGGAGGAGCGCGACGTGGCAAAAGCCCGTTCCGCATTCTATCAGCAATAGGCTCACAGATACCAAAGCAGAGAAGTACGGGCCAAAACTTATAACGTTGGCGAGCTAGTTCTACACCTGCCGGAGAAGAAAAAGACCAAGCTCGAGCCCAAATGGGAACGTCCCTTCATTATTGACCAAGTTCTGACCGGTGGAGCGTACCGTCTGCGGGATGCATCGAATAGTCGACTTGAGCCGAACCCATGGAACGCAGCCAGGCTCCGAAGATTCTACGCCCAGTGCCGGACTCTATGTTCGTCTCCTTCCTCTGTCCATTTTTTGCATATACATTATCTGTCTTTTTTATCTTCCTTTCTTTTATTCTTTCTCAAGGCCTTCAAGGGCCAACTTGTGCCTTGCTTGCACACTATTGACGCGCTAACCGCGCTCATTATACCTGGGGGCTTTTTACACAGAAGCTTAATTATTTATCTGGGCTTCGTGCCCCGCACATGTGTTATTCTTCCGCATGTACATTTTCTTCACCATTATATGCATCGATATGACTTAAGTTTTGGCCAAGCTGGGTTGCCTGGCTCTTGTATTTATGCCCTACGTTCCCGTTAATTCGGCTAGGGCATAAGGGGAGCACCTCTGCGATTGTTACTGCCGGGTCAGCCGGATGTGTACCTCAGACTGAGTGAAGCCAAAAGCTAGCGTTCTTAAGGGAATATTCGGTCGGTGAACAAAAGATGATTTTTATTTATTTTCCATATGTGTCCCCAGATGTTTTTGCCTGCGTCCCCTCTCGCAGTCCGGACATGCACTTTAGGGCATGCGTACCCAGGGAAAGGAACCCTTAACGGAACTATTCTCCCTGGAAGATGTTTCTTACTACCCATGTAATATAACATAAATAGTTGGGTACTTGTCTGTTCAAGCACTAATGACCCCTACGCCTGGTTTCCACGCATACCCCGGTTCTTATATAACTGAGCGGGTATTCGAATACACTCCGGACTATCAGGTCCCGAGGTTGAAGCGAAAAGGTCCGCCATAACAAATGATTTACAATCCGGCTAGAAGGCATTATACATGTCACTTTAATTACATAGTCATGTAGACTGACTAAATTCCTCTTCTATACCATCCAACAGGCTGTCTAGCCTACAATCCTGTTGGGAATACTTTGCGGCTAATTCTACTTACCCATACACTAAGCTAACGGGGATCTCTTTCCCATCGGGCCCCATAGGTCCGACCTCGGCCATGTGGTTTGGGTCAGCCTTGGTATACCGCGTCTTCACCATGGCCCAGGCTTCCCTGGCACCTTGATGGCAGGCCGATATCTTCCATAATCAGAAGCGCCGCCGTGCTCCCTTGAGCTTCTCCGCAAGCTCTCCAATGCCTGCTGGCAGGGAGACGGATGGACACAAGGCCTGGGCAATACCATGCATCACCTGCCGAACGTGTTCGTGCAGTTGTGAGAGCTCGGGTAGAAGATCACCCGCAGACCCGGGCATCTCCTCCGCGGGACGACCCGTCAGCATACCTGCAGACATAACTCTGTTAGTCGGCTTCTCCGCCGCACTCTTTTAAGGGTTCGTCAAGCACTTACTGAAAATGCCGTGTCGAAGCCGCTTATTCTCCTCATGGAGTCCGCAAGCTGGGCTCGAACATCTTTCATTTCCATGCTCAGCTTGGTATTGGCGTCTTGGAGATTGTTTTTCTCCTGCATGACCTTAGTCAGCACGCGTTCGCCAGCCTTTAGCTGCCGTACGACATGCTGGTCCTCCGGAGTCATCTGCAATGTCTATTGTTAGATCTGCAGCCATGCCGCACACTATATGGTACCTATCATTCTTTGAAACAAATGTTACCAGCTAGGGACTTTTCAGGTTCCTTCATTGCGGCAACGGCGGCCCGAAGTTGGGTCTTGCATTCCTCCAGCGCCTGTGATAGACGAGTATTCTTCTCTGTAAGAACCTACACAAAAAATGATCCTTAAATCAGTTGTGCCAACAGTTTCAAGTCTCAGGGGCTACTGATATATATACTCATCAAATTTTCTTACCCGTACATCCTTTACATACTGGTCCGTGGCTCTAGCTAGACCATTTTGAGCAGCACGGATGTACGCATCTCCCGAGTTGAATGCATCAAACGCCTCTTGGGAGAAACAAGCGTCATGGAGTACGGCTCGGCGATGCCTGTGATACATGGCGCTCTCCACTTCGGAATTCGTAGAGGATATCTTATCCGCATCCTCTGTAGAAGGAGCATCTGGCGTGTACCTCGTGTTAGCTTCCGCCTCTGTGTCCGGCCCTGGAGCCTGACTGGTAGAGGCGTGATCGGCGACCTCTCCGGATATTGTCCAGCGAGCGTTCTTCCTTCTAGGAAACACGGGTGTTATTATGTTTTTAAAGACGACAACCACGGAGTGAGGTGTTGCATCATACCTCTGCGCTGGCGTCTCCGTCCAGACCACCTTCCTTTTTAGCCTATCCGGCTTTGAAACCCCTTGTTGGGGAGTCGCCGCGGGCTCGGCATGGCGTCCCGAGGGCCTTCCCTATAAAACACCGTTTGTATACGGTAGGTGAAGTGCATAAAAGGAAATCCTTTTCAAAGGTTGGGACTCCGGTCTCATTTACCTGCGAGGCTGGGAGTAGCCCAGGGTAGTCGGCTATAATGGCCACCATGGCGTCATCACAGCTTAGCTGATAGAAAATCCTATCAATCAGCTCCACGAATATGTCCGGATCCTCTTTCAGGCCGGGGTCGAGGACCCGCTCAGGATCCCCCGGTTGTGGAGGTGGGCTATTGATCTCCCCTACCGCCTTACACAGTTCCTGCGATGAAACGGCAAGGTAAATATTTATCACGAAAACAAGGGTAGGATGGAAGTAAAAAGAGCGGAAGCTCACCCAGCTTCGAGGGTTGTTCATAGAGAATCCATCCCGTGGCTTGATGCGGAGGAACTCCTCTTCTTCCCCCTTATACAGATTGGATAGAATTTTTGCTAGAGAAGCAACTGAGTCCGGTCCCTTGCACCCGCAGCGAGTGGCATCATCTTCCCCGTTGAAGTGCCACATGGGGTGGCCTCGATATTGAACTGGCTGCACCCCCCGCATAATGCATATTGTCATAACCTCGGTTATGGTCAGTCCTGATTTGGCCTGCAACTTTATCCGGCCCATCAGATAAAATACGTCTCTATCATCTTCCTCTTGTGGGCTCCGTGGGCGCCAGCTTAGGCGTTTCTTCAAAGCGGCGTTGTCGAACTCAGGAAGACCAATCCGGATAGGATCCGGGAGAGGAACATCCTCCATATAAAACCACTCCGAAGGCCAGTCCTCTAACGTCTTCTTCGGGGTACCGGATAGGTATCCAGTCCCAGCGATGCGCCATACTTCGGCTCCGCCCGCTTGATATATTGATCGCCTCTGTGTACAGGGCACAAGGCAGAACAACTTCTTCCACAGTGCGAAATGACCTTCGCAACCCAGAAACAGCTCGCAAAGGGCTACGTAACCAGCGATGTGCAGTATGGAGGCAGGGGTGAGGTTGTGCAACTAGAGGCCGTAGAACTCCAGGAGCCCTTGGAGAAATTGATGGATTGGAAATCCGAGTCCCCTTAACAAATAAGGGACAAGGCATACCTGCTCTCCCTTAGAGGGGTTGGGAAAGCTCTCCGCTTGCTCCCCGCCATTATAGGTGGCGAGCCCGGCTCGAACCGGACCATATACGCTGGAGGGAGGAATCCCTGGGTCTGTAGCTTCACTAATTGGCTATGCGGGACAGAACACTTCTCCCAGTCTCCGGGCTTGGGGCTGCGGGAGCGAGAGGAGGAGCTGCGCTGGCCGGCCATGTTGGGATGGATTTTTTCGGGCGCGCTCTGATGAATGCTCGCTGAGGGAGGATGGTGTGGTTTGGATCTGAGGATCCTCGTCTCTTTTATAGACAGTTCATTCACATAGATGGGGTGGTAAATGTAAAAACACCCTGGCTACTCACATTCGCTCGACACGTGGAAGATGGCCGTTATTGGACGCAGAAGCCAAGAAGCGCAACATTTACGAGAAGTCGGACACTTGCAATGCCGAAGACAATCTGCGCGCCGGACTCATCGTCATTGAAGCCTGGTTCGGGGGCTACTAAGGGAGTCCTGGATTAGGGGGTATCCGGACAGTCGGGCTATATCCTTTGGCCGGACTGTTGGACTATGAAGATACAAGATTGAAGACTTCATCCCGTGTCCGGATGGGACTCTCCTTGGTGTGGAAGGCAAGCTTGGCAGTACGGATATGTAGATCTCCTTCCTTGTAACCGACTCTGTGTAACCCTAGCCCCCTCCGGTGTCTATATAAACTGGAGGGTTTAGTCCGTAGGACCAACAACACACAATTATACCATAGGCTAGCTTCTAGGGTTTAGCCTCTTCGATCTCGTGGTAGATCAACTCTTGTACTACTCATATTATCAAGAACAATCAAGCAGGACGTAGGGTATTACCTCCATCAAGAGGGCCCGAAAATGGGTAAAACATCGTGTCCCCAGTCTCATGTTACCATCCGCCTAGACGCACAGTTCGGGACCCCCTACCTGAGATCCGTCGGTTTTGACACCGGCAGGTGTAGTGGCATCGGTCGTCCGGTCGGCGCCGGTCGTCCGGGAGCTGGGACTCGTCGGACGTCCGGTATTCGTCGAACGTCCGGCCGCTATAGTACTCGTCGCCTGGAGTTCTTCTGGCCGTCTGGGCTGTGTCAGGTACCGGATGTCCGGTGGCGTCCGGACGTCCGGTGGCTGTAGCTTGTAGCAGCTCTGCTTCTTCCGTCTTCTCTTCCATGCTTCCGTCGCGGATGGTGTAGGTGTTCCTTGGCGCTTGCACTCCTCCTCATCGTCCGTAGTGTTCCGACAATACCTATGCATGCACACGAGAGGGGTGTCAAGTAGCATACCATCCTCAAAGGGGTCAAGTGACCACGTGTAAAGGAGATGATTCACCTTTGTGTATGTGAAGTAGATGTCGCACGTGTCACTTGCCAAACGGACTCTTGACATGATGATGTCCATAGGATGCTCCGCATCGTAGGTGGTGGCGGATATGGACTCGGATTGGCGGTGAATATGTGGTGGTGGTGGTCTATGGCAGCGGCGATGAAGTTGGTGCGGTGGTGGTATATGGCAGTAGCGATGATGATGATGCGGTGGTGATATATATGGCAGCGGCGACGTGAAAACCAGTGAACAGAACTCGAAACTCTAAAGGACTAGACGAGGACATCAATACCATTGTTACACCCACAACCCCTACTGTTATACATACTGGACCAATGACTAGAGCTCGCGCACACCAATTAAATTATCAGGTACTTTCATTTCTTGGTAATGATTCTAATGTTCATGAGAATATGATGCTGCCTAAATTGGATACATTTGTTTTGCTTACAAATGAAGGGCCTAGCTTGGAGAAGGATGAACATTGGAGCAAGAACAAGCATGGACATGATGGCATGCGCAAGGGAAGCAAAACCAGAGTTTCAAGTGATGATATCAGGACTTTGAAGCCGCCATAATGAGTGCACGAAGCCTTGGACGAAATATACAAGATGCCACTTCATAATTTTTGTCCAGAGGCTATTCTAGGTGCCGCGTCACCTTATTATTGGGCCAGGCCCATGTATTTTCGAAATACTTAAGTATATGCTATTTTTAGAGTTCGTATGTGTGGGGAAACAAGAGTTAGGGTTGGTTTCGGACCCCTCCTCCAAGGGCCATGAAATTCCCCCTCTTCCTCCATATATACAACCCTTAGGGCATCGTTTAGTCTTTGGGTTTTGTTTAGATCAAAAGTTCGCCATGGATGCAACTTCGCGTGCTTCATTTGTGTTCAACGACCAGACCAAGACGTCACAGAACCCCACCTTGATCAATAAAGCTTTCATCTTATATTCGCAATATCCAGATTGCAATCTCAGTTTCTTGCTTGTTCTTCGTTTGCTCGCAGGAAACAGACCCTCGTGGTCAGGTTGATCGTGCTCCGGCGTGGTCAATAACCCTCGGAAGTTGGTTTAGCGATCGCTAAGGCACGCCGTCTCGCACGTTCGTAGTCGGATCGTCAAGGTCGACTCCCACAGAAAACGATAGCCACCATCTCATCGAAACATCGGGACACCTTCGCCTCTATCAAGTGGTATCAGATTTTCAGGTTGCTCGGTTTTTTTGTAGTTTCGATCGAGTCTGTTCTTCATACCTATAATCCATGAAAAAGCCAAAAAAAATAGGGTTAGTTCATCCTATCCGAACCAATATGAGCCTTCGCATAATCTTTTCTATATTTGCATTGTTGAATTTGCGGTTGCATCGTCGTGTCAAGTTGTTGGTCTTAGCATCTAGTCCTTTAGAGTTTTGAATTCTGTTCACATGTTCTCACGTCGCCGCTGCCACATATATCACCACCGCATCATCATCATCGATGTTGTCGTATACCACCACCGCACCAACTTCATCGCCGCTGCCATATACCACCACCACATATTCACCGCCAATCCGAGTCCATATCCGCCACGACCTATCCGCCGCCATCTTGCCAACCCGAGTTCCACTAGATTCATCGCCGCCACCAGTCCGAGTTCCACCAGATTCATCTCGGCCACCAGTCCGAGTCCAGTATTTTGTTACTCTGTTTTGGATTTCCAGATCATGCCATACTCCGACTCGTGACAGAGTAGGACTCTAGAACTTTCGTGCTACCCGCAGTAGAAAAATAGTCCTAAACTCAAAAAAACTAAGTCTGGAAAATTCTGGCTAGGCAGTTTTTAGACCGTTTGTAGACTTTATCGAAAAAAATTGTTGCGGAGCAAAAAAAGAAAAAAAAGTGCAAAAAAGTGAAAAAAAAAGAAGAAGAAAAATCAGAGTGTGTTCCTCCCTTGTTTACGTGCAGCGTCGTGATTTTGTTAGTGTTCTAGGCTCGCGTCTCTAGCACGGTCTAGCCTAGGACCAGCACAGTATCGTCGTTGAGCATTTATTCAACTTTGTATCTCTGAATTGATTATTGCTGACCCTTTTTGCTACCATATTATAAGCCTTCCTAGCTTCACATACATCTACGTCGTGCGTTTGACTCTCCCTGGTAATCGCTCTATCCAAGCTTTGAGAATTTTGACTACGACGGTTGCCGATCACCGCCTGCTGTTGGGTAAGAACTGGTAAGAATTGAGATTTTCTTGACAGATTTGTGACACCCACCACCTCCTGCTGCTGGGTAAGAACTGCTAACCATGGCAGGATCACAAGCCGATGAGACTGACTAGGAGAACATGACGAATAAGGAGTTGCATGATAAATTTCAGCAAATGATGAGTGGACAGGTGCAAGATGTGCTAAACAGATTTGAAGAGGCCATGGAGAAGATAGATGGCATGGAGAAGACGTTCGAAGCTCGATAACAAGTTTAATGAATTGCTCGCGCGTCTTCCACCACCACCATCAACAACAACAACAACAACGACGACTACCTCCACGTCGCGAAACAGCCCTCCGCCGAGCGAGCCGTGTCCCTCTTGCGCCTGGCCAAACTGTTGGTGCTGCTGTTGATACTTCTGTGGCTCCTGCTGCTGATGCGGAGGAGGAGGATTATGCGGGAGATTATGAGGATGAGGTTGATCAAAATCAGAAGTACGTGCAACCACCAGCACCACAACCACCAGGTTGTCCACATGCAAATAATGGCAATGGTAGGGCTCCCCCTCAGGTACGAGATCATGACCATCTCCCTAAACTGAAATTGAATATTCCACCATTTGAGGGTAGATATGTTCTTGAAATATATCTTACTTGGGAGTTAGAAACTCGACAACGATTTACATGTTTGCAATATCGTGAGGAGAGACGTGTTCCTGTTGTTGTTTGTGCTTTCACTAGCTTTGCATGTGTTTGGTGGCCTGAACATTGTAGATTATATCCTATTCCAGCTACTTGGGCTGCTTTGGAAACTGTTATGCGTACTCGTTGGGTTCCACCATATTATCAACGTGAATTAATTCAAAAATTGCAGCGTTTAAGACAAGGAAAAAAATTCTGTAGAAGAATATTATCAGGAATTACGAACTGGCAGTATTCTTGAGGAGAACTTGCAGCATTTACGAACTGAGCTATGCTTGCACGTTTTATGGGTGGATTAAATAGAGAGATTCGGACCATTCTAGAGTATAATAAGAAGTATAATAATATCACTCGTTTATTCCATCTTGCTTGTAAAGCTGAGCGTGAAGTGCAGGATCGACACGCATTGGCGCGAACTAACTTTTCTGCAGGTTGATCTTCATCATGGAGACCACGTGCATCCTCTACTTCCACTACACCAGCACCTACATCAGATGCCACCTCCAGCCGTGATACAAGAAAGCAGGCACAACCACCACTATCTGCCAAGAGCACACCTGCCGGGCCTGCGCAGAGATCTTCTTCCATGGCATCAACAGGGCACACAAGTGATATTATTTGTCGTCGTTGTGAGGGCAGAGGACATTTTGCGAGAGAATGCAAATCTCAGCGTGTGATGATTTCTACTGAGGATGGTGGGTATGAGTCCGCTAGTGACTATGATGAAGATACTTTGGCTCTTGTTACACCCACAGCCCCTGCTGTTATACATACTATACCAATTACTAGAGCTCGCGCACGCCAATTAAATTATTAGGTACTTTCGTTTCTTGGTAATGATTCTAATGTACAGGAGAATATGATGTTGCCTAAATTGGATACATTTGTTTTTCTTATAAATGAAGGGCCTAGCTTGGAGAAGGATGAATACTGGAGAAAGAACAAGCATGGAGGTGATGGCATGCGCAAGGGAAATAAGACCGGAGTTTCAAGTGATGATTTCAGGACTTTGAAGCCACCATAATGAGTGCACGAAGCCTTGGACGAAATATACAAGATGCCTCTTCCATCTTCGGAGAAGGTTAATAACCCCTCGGAAGTTGGTGCGGCGATTGCTAAGATCCAGATTGCAATCTAAGTTTCTTGCTTGTTCTTCGTTTGCTCACAAGAAACAGACCCTCGTGGTCAGGTTGATCGTGCTCCGGTGTGGTCAATAACCCCTCGGAAGTTGGTTTAGCGATTGTCAAGGCGCGATTGTTGCCTCTTCCATCTTCGGAGAAGGTTAATTTTGATGCTAAAGAACGTGTTGAATTGATTTTAAAAATGCATGAGTTAACTAAGGAAAACAATGAGCATATGAATGCTAAATATAAACTTGCTGGAGATAAGGGTAGAAAACATGTTGTGTTTGCACCTGGAGATCTTGTTTGGTTACATTTGCATGAGGATAGATTTCCTAATTTGCGCAAATGAAAGCTAATGCCATGTCCTGATGGTCCTTTTAAGGTGTTAGAGAAAATAAATGATAATGCATATAAACTTGAGATGCCTGCAGATTTTGGGGTTAGTCCCACTTTTAACATTGCAGATTTGAAGCCTTATTTGGGTGAGGAAGATGAGCTTCCATCGAGGATGACTTCATTTCAAGAAGGGGAGGATGATGAGGACATCAATACCATTGTTACACCCACAGCCCCTGCTGTTATACATACTGGACCAATTACTAGAGCTCGCGCACGCCAATTAAATTATCAGGTACTTTCGTTTCTTGGTAATGATTCTAATGTTAATGAGAATATGATGCTGCCTAAATTGGATACATTTGTTTTTCTTACAAATGAAGTGCCTAGCTTGGAGAAGGATGAACATTGGAGCAAGAACAAGCATGGACATGATGGCATGCGCAAGGGAAACAAGACCGGAGTTTCAAGTGATGATTTCGGGAATTTGAAACCACCATAATGAGTGCACGAAGCCTTGGACAAAATATACACGATGCCACTTCATAATTTTCATCCAGAGGCTATTCTAGGTGATGTGTCACCTTATTATTGGGCCAGGCCCATGTATTTTTGAAATACTTAAGTATAGGCTGTTTTTAGAGTCTGTATGTGTGGGGAAACAAGAGTTAGGGTTGGTTTCGGACCCCTCCTCCAAGGGCCACGAAATTCCCCCCTCTTCCTCCATATATACAGCCCTTAGGGCATCGTTTAGACTTTGGGGTTTTTTTCAGATCAAAAGTTCGCCATAGCTGCAACTTCGCGTACTTCGTTTGTGTTCAACGACCAGACCAAGACGTCACAGAACCCATCTTGATCAATAAAGCTTTCATCTTATATTCGCAGTCACAGAACCCCATCTTGATCAATAAAGCTTTCATCTTATATTTGCAATATCCAGATTGCAATCTCAGTTTCTTGCTTGTTCTTCGTTTGCTCGCATGAAACAGACCCTCGTGCTCAGGTTGATCGTGCTCCGGCGTGGTCAATAACCCCTCGGAAGTTGGTTTAGAGATTGCTAAGGCGTGACATCTCGCACGTTTGTAGTTGGATCGTCAAGGTCGACTCCCACAGAAAACGATAGCCACCATCTCATCAAAACATCGGGACACCTTCGCCTCTATCAAAAGTGGTAGATGATTGTTCGATTGTGTGTTGTTCAATCGGCCGTCACCTCTTGTCTATATAAGAGGAGGATGGACTTCCCATACAAAAAAGGACTTTCTTAGCTGTCCAAATCATCAAAACCTAACAAAACACGGAGTATTCACGACCTACGGACCGGATGTCCGGCTCAAGGCTCCGATGATCCGGCCTAGCCCAGTTTTCTGACAGCACCTCACTGTTTTGGCTCTAGAATCCACATACAACCTCGGATTTGGAAGTTTTTATATGAAAAACAACCGTCTCGACGAGATGCACAACTTTGATGTTGAACACTTTTTTATATGAGGCCATCTTGAGGGTATTTCGGGCCGTTTTCTAAAGTCTGTAGCAGAAAAAGTTGTCCGGACGTCTGGACTTCTACTCGGATTGTCCGGCCTCCACCCGGACCATCCGGGACTGGACCCAGATCATCCGGCTTCATCACAAACCTTTTGTTCTCTTCGAGCTTCAATTTCCCGGATGATCTGGACCCCGGCCTGGATAATCCGGCCAAACATTGCTGCGGCGCATGGTTTTGCCTGTAACTTTTGCATACGACCTCGGATGGGGACGATTTTTATATCAAAATCGTCCGTTTCAACGAGACGAAGAACTTTTCATTTGAAAGTTTTTCTATACAAGGCCATCTTAATTAGGTTACATGCCATTCTTTAATCTGGTGTCAATACGAACATCTCTAAGATTGTCATAACTTTTGCATCTGAGCTCCGTTTTGGACCATCTCCATATCTATTTTGATCATCTTTAAGAGAGCCATCGAATGGTGACATGAACTCATAATTTTAACATCATCTCATTATAGCCTCAAGTCACTCTTTATGATCATGCCATTTTCGAGCGTCAACAGGAGGCCGGCGCCTATGGTCAAGGTAAGGCCCGACCCCCCGTCTTCGTCGACCGGCACCTGCTTCGTCTTGGCCCGATCTTGAGAAAACAACTACTTCTTCTTTGCTGGTGCGGCGCTTGGGCCATTCGAAGCGCCCCCCGCACTTGGCCGCGTGGCCGCCGAGCTCCTGAAGGCGAGCTTGAGGGCCGCGAGCGCGTCCTTGGTATCTCCCACCACGGTGAGGGCACCGCTACTTCCCGGCATCTTCATGAGGTTGTAGTCAGGATGAGTCCCCGCGATGAACTTGGCCAAGGCTGGGTACCCGAAAATGGCGTTGTACGGGAGGTAGATGCGGGCGATGTCGAAGTCGATGAGCTCGGTGCGGTAGTTGTTGCGTGTGCCATAGGTGACGGGGAGGCGGATCTGCCCCAGAGGGCAGGTCGAGCCGTTGATGACTCCAGAGAAAGGCTTGGTGGGGAAGAGCCAACCGTAAGGCACATGAAGCAGGCTGAACGCCTCCACGGAGAGGACGTTGAGGCTAGCGCCGCCGTTGATGAGGGTCCTGGTGACTACCACGTTGTAGATGGTGGGGGTGCAGAGCATAGGGAGTGCGTCGGCGCCGTCCGTGGTCTCGGGGTGGTCCCTCTAGTCACAGGTGAGGTCGGCCTAAGGCGCTACCTAGCCCGGAGGGGCTCCCCGCTACGCGTGAGCAGTGCCCACCCGGCGGAAGAACTTCTTGACGTGGCGGTCTGAGGCCGGTGCTTGTGACCCGCCAAGGATGGCCGCGGCGGCGTGGGGCGCCAGTGCCGCGAAGCGCACGACGAAGAGGCCGAGCAGCTCTTCCCAGGAGGCCACTAAAGACTCCGGCAAGCCAAGGAGCCAGGCACGCGGCATGCCCGTAAGGGCCATGGGGAGCCAATTCGCCATGACCTCGTCGTCACTACACGCTGCCCAGACAGCCTCTGCATATGCCTGGAGGAACCCCGCTGAATCCGTCGTGCCATCGTATCGAGGTGGCATCTCCGGCCTGAACTTTGACGGCCATTGCACCTACCGCAAGGCGGGGGAGAAAACCCGGTGGCCCGCAGTGCTTCCGAACGTGCCCGGCGGCCCGACTAGTGGAGCGACGCCCGCCATGGGAACCGAACAATGACGGCGGGGTACAGCAGATGAGGAGGCGAATCTTTGGCGCACCCCTACCTGGCACGCCAAATGTCGGATTCGAGGCTCCACAGACCCAAGAAAAGTTCAAACTCTGGGGTGCGTACGAAGAACTCAACCTCCCCAGCCAATCTACTCACCGCTCTCACGACCTAGCTCGATGAACGGGAAAGGAAAGGGACACGACAGTTTACCCAGGTTCGGGCCACCTTGCGGTGGCTCCTGCTTTGGGGTGGATTGACCTCATGAGGGGCTGAGGATGAACTAGTACATAGGAAGAACAACCTCAGGAGGTAAGTTCTTGTGTTGGTGTGAGCTAGTGAGGGTTCCGGTTGGATCGCCCCTTCTATGGTGGTGGCTAACCTATATATATAGAGAGAGGCCTCGGTCCTCTCCCCCCAAAATGTAGGCAGGAAGGGATTCCACAACGGCCAAGTTTGTAGGGAGGACAAGAAGTACATCCTATCCTGACAAAAGGTGGTCTTCACCTGCAAAGCTTCTGCTCGTGACGCCATGGTGGGCTCGGCGATGACCTCCGTCCTGCCGCCCTGGCGGTCTTGGTCTTGTAGCATGGGAACGGAAACCTTTGGTTGATTCCTCAGGACTACGCGCCTATGTTTGCCTCCTTAGCACCAAAGAGGAAACTAGTTGCTCTATGCCCGCTGGCGCACGCCTAGCCCTGGTCGTCATGGCTTATGTCACCTCAACCTCATGAGGTGAGCGCCTGCATAGGGATCTCCTCTCCTCGGGAGCCAGCATAGGGAGGTCGCTCCCTCTGAAGGTCTTGGCGTCGTCCGTTACGCGAGGCTTGGCCCCTCGTGAGGGTATTGTCTTTTTTAAGCTGAAGATGGTTTGTACCAGGCCGTTGATGGAGCCATCCGCGGATTGCACGCAGGCAAGTCTGGGTACCCTGGTTCCCAGAACGCCGACAATGTCTGGTTTAGGCCGGCCTAGTGTCGAGGCACCCAATGCGCGGCCGTGTCCCCATCTTGTCCTTGCTGGACTTTAAAATAACACCAAAAAAGCATGGAAAACCCAAAAAAGGCAAAGAACATTTCAAAAAGGCATTGTAGAATAGCTAAAACATAAATTACTTAATTAAATAGTCCACCATCGTCACGGCCCATGCATGGTACATAAGATGAAATTAAAAAACATAAAAACGATAATGCAGGTGTCCCATGTGTCGCAGAAGCCGTCGCCGCCGATGTTGATGTCGTCGCAGCCGCTGTCTTCAGGTGCCACCATCCTTGTTGTCGCTTGTCAGGTCGATGTAGGGGGGCGCCCAGAGGTGGGGCGGCGACCCCCAGAATGGATCGGGCCCGTGCTGTGTAGGCGGTGGTGGTGACCACAGCACCATGCACGCTCCGTGGGCTCCTCCTTCACCTCCTGCTTGACGTCCAATTCCGCATGTACACGTCTCCAGAGGCTGACAGCTCGAGCATCTACTGCAAGCCCTCCCACTCCTCATCCCGTTGACGGATGTACCCCCGCTCGGAGTCCTCCATGACGGCCTGCAGGAGCCGCTCCTCCTCCTCGACCGTCATGGCGGGAGGCTGTGGGGGTGGCGGCGACGGGGAGGGAGACGTCGTCGGCGTCAGGCCACGCACTCTTGGTGGGCTCGGTGCGCGCACACTGGGTGCACTCTGGGACACACGGGGTAGGCTACAACCACGGCCGACAAAAAAGGTTTGTCGATGCATGTCGTGCTCGTCCCGAACCATGTGTCCCAGAGGGGCGAGTCGACGTCATACCTGCGGTCGGTGAGGAGCTGACGCGGAATCCTGGCGCGATGACGGGCGATCTCCTGGAGGCAGGCACGGCCGCTCGCCAAGACAGGGGGAATGGGCACCCGATCTGGGCTCAGATGCCACCCATTGGGAAGGTGGGCATCTGACCACGGCAGCGGGAGCCGGTCTCCCAGTACCGGCGGCAGACTTTGACCTTCACGTACGGCCTGTAGCCTGGCATGGCCGCCGGAGGGGAGATGGAGAATGATGCCAGCAAGGTGGAGTGGCTGGCCGCACTTCCAGACGAGGCAGATGACGACCATGCCTCCTGGTCGTGCTTGGTCTTCTTGCTGGGTGCCACTTCTGGAAATCCATGGCCGGCGGGGAGCGAGGTTGGCGCGGCTAGGGTTTGGTGTCTCCGATGGAGGGGGCAATGGTGGGGAAGTGGATGGGGATGGGGAAGTGGAAATTGCAGTGAAGTCCACGGCTTCCCCATAAAAAGGATGTGGTCGGGGGCCGTTTGGGTGGCTGACTTGCGAGCCGAACCATCTGTGCGCATTGACTAGAGTCGGTGGGAGGTGGTTGGACGACCGACACGTGGTCCTGAGGCGGACGCCGAGACACCGCATGCCCGTTCGTTCGTTGTCCGTGACCACAATGCTCGCTCAACTATGCGCCTAGAGTGGGTCGAGCCTGATATAAAATGGACACAATTTAAGGATAGGACGGGGATGCGCGTTGGGTCGGCTCGTCTGTCCATGTCTCGGACTCGGCCGGACCATTTGACGGTCTATGTGCGACCCCAAACGGACGTCCATTTTGTCCGGATTCTGTCCGTTTGGGTAGGGCAATGGGGTCGTGTCCGGGCGTGTCCTGGGATGCGGTGGCTGTGCGCCCAGCGCGCAGCCCCATCCCTTTGCCCCATCCTGTCCGTCAGGGCCAAAAATGCCCATATTTTCATCAAAACTAGTTTTACAACCCAAATATTTGTCTGAAAATTAAAATAGTTTTACAACCCAATTGAAATTGACTTTAATAAAATAGTTTTACAACCAAATCGAAATTATCTTGACTGAACATAAAATGGACCAATACATCTATTGGTTGCCAATGTGATCCCACACGTGCTCAACCAAGTCATTTTGAAGATTCAAATGAGTGCGCCAATCACGCATCTCACGGTGGAATTGGGCAAACTGTTCAAATGTGGCCGGGTCTTGGTGCAGGGGCTCAATATTTTCACATTGATAATCAAATCCTTGGTCGAAGATACTCTCATCACGCTCGTCCTCGACGATCATGTTGTGCATGATCACACAAGCAGCCATCACCTCCCAAAGCTTCCTTTCATCCCATGACAGTGCAGGGTTTCGAACGATACCCCACCGGGATTGAAGCACACCAAAAGCACGTTCCACATCCTTTCTAACACTTTGTTGCATTTGGGCAAATCTCTTTCTCTTCTCACCTTGGGGTTTCGAGATTGTCTTCACAAAAGTTGACCACTGAGGATATATACCATCTGCTAGATAGTATCCCTTGTTGTACTGGTGGTCGTTGATCTCAAAGTTGACAGGTGGGGAGTGGCCTTCTGCAAGCCTCGCGAAGACTGGAGAACGCTGCATCACGTTGATATCATTGTGAGAACCTGCCATGCCGAAGAAAGAATGCCATATCCAAAGATCCTGTGATGCCACCGCTTCTAATATGACAGTGCACCCGTTGACATGCCCCTTGTACTGGCCCTGCCAAGCAAATGGACAGTTCTTCCACTCCCAGTGCATACAATCTATGCTGCCAAGCATGCCTGGAAAGCCTCTAGCTGCGTTGGTCGCCAACAATCTCTCTATATCAGCGGCAGTTGGCTGCCTCAAGTACTCTGGGCCAAACACCTCGATCACAGCCTGGCAAAACTTGTACATTGACATCAGACATGTTGTCTCACTCATACGCACATACTCATCTACCAGATCGCCTGAAATTCCATATGCAATCATGCGGATGGCCGCGGTGCATTTCTGGTAAGAGGAGAATCCAAGCTTGCCAAGGGCATCCGTCTTGCACTCGAAGTATGGGTCATGAGCAACCACTCCCTCTCGGATACGATTGAACACATGCCTTGCCATTCGAAAATGGCGACGGAATTTATCCAGCTTGAAGAGCGGGGTGTTGGCAAAGTAATCGGCATAGAGCAGGGCGTGGCCTCTCTCCCTGTTGCGGTTCAGATTGGGAGCACGGCCAGGGACTGACCCCCTGTACCGAGGAAGCTGCCGTTGAATGTGGTCGTGAACGACCAGTGCAGCCACCACAAGGTCTTCATCATCCGACGACGAATCGTCCGATGAACAAAGGAAGTGATGGAAGAAAAACTCATCTCCACTGTCCATACCTTTGTGGGCAAAATGTCGAACGCCTTGCGGTCGTGGTGGCGAAGAGGCCGCGATGATCACCTGGACGCAGCAGGGGTAGTTGCCGGCCGGCTACTGGCCGCTCTGGAGCTCTCGTCGGAAGCTGCCGAGGCCGTCGTGGTACGTCGCCGGCGTTCGTGTCCCCTCTGCGACCGGCAAAGACGACGACGGCCAAACCTCCCATCGACGGCCAAAACTACAGCCAAAGTGCGGGCGTGGTAGCAGCCATGTCGAGACGTGGTTTGGTAGGGACGGCCGAGAGCTGCGCGGTGAGGAGGCGGCCGGAGAATAGCGGCGGCGCCGGCAGCGGGGCGGGTGGGAGAGAGAGGGTGCAAGCGTTGAGAGCGAAGGAACAGTTATTGTCCCCGACAGGCGGGCCACGGGGGGACAAGGGCGTGCGTCCAGGCCGTCCGCGCACGTCCGTTTCACCCCAAACCGAGCGCAAGTTTGGGCCAAAATGGGTCGAAAACAGACGGAATCCGGACATTTGTCCGTTTGAGACCGCGCGCTAGGCCGCGCTATTCGTCCGTTTTACCTCAAACAGACGCGCGCGAACAGGATGGAGTCGCACGGTGGAGTTGGCCTTAGAGCATCAGTTTTTGGATCCGTCTCCTGTCCTGCTTCATGTGGTTCTCAAATTTTAGAGCATCCGTTTTTGGGTTGCTCGAAAAGCAAAAACTTTTCTCACCTCACCTATAGCCATTTTTAGGGCTTCAAATTTTTGGGCATCCGTGGAGATGTTCTTAGTTGTAGATCGTACACATAAATATCCAAGTTGTTATTGCAAGGTAGCGAAAACAAATGATGTACTATATCTTGAATTCTTGATCATACTGTTGATGAGTAAATAAAAGAATCAAATTAAGATATCCAGACATATGGAACAAGCACTCTACCTTCAAGAAAATTGTAGTATGTAGAAGAACAATGATTTTAACACACATAATGCACACCACATACAAGCTAAATTACATGCACGTATTATCTTACTGCAGGGTAGAGACTAGCTAGCTTCTCGAAGCCTCTTGATAAGGGTATCCAGAGATTTCTTCTTTGGATTCTGCCTAGCACCCCTAGTTCCAAATGTCGAGAAATAGCTCTCTGAGGTATCCCTGAACTTCTCCGAGATAATTGCCACTTTTTTGTAATCAAGCTTATTGTAGCTCTTCTCACGGATCACTGGGTTAAGGAAGTTCTCTGGGCTGTTACTCATAAGAAGATTCACCAGCTGCCTCGGCTCCACCAGTGCAGACTTCATTTCACTTGCTGCAGAATCCTGATGAGAGTCCAGGAACAGGCTGGACATGTTGTCTGCGAATGACTCAAACATTTTAAGATCAGTATCTATACCGATGACCGCGCTAGCACTAAACCGCTTCACTGAGTCATTCAAGAATAGGGCAATAATCCTCTCAGAGATATGCACAAGAACTGCGACAAGAACACGACGGAGCACTGGAAGAGGAAGGATCTGTTGAGCAGTTGAAGTAAGAGTCTCCAGATAGATAGTGACCTCATTGGCATACTCATTGCCCCCAGCAGGTGGGTCATCAGCTATCCAGTTGACACCATCAGATTGCCGCATGAATTCGTCAACCTTAGAACACAATAGCCGCAGCAGAAGCGCCTCTGCAGCATCACGAGACTTGCGAAGTGGAAAGTCACGCCGCCCACGCTCTACTGCGCGTAGAGGCACACCACACAATTGCGCTGCATGGCGTGTAAAAAACTCACACGCACGCTCCATTATGGACATGTTTGCAGCAACCTGCATTGCCTGAGAGACACTCAGACCACTGCCTGAATCCACAAGCTTCTGTATCGAAGCATTCACAACCTCTGAGAGTATCCGACCAAGGTACTTCTTCACTGCTGCATATGTGTCACCACCGCCCCCATGCGCCATGAAGCTCACCGAGTCCTCAATGAATGACCGCACAATACGACAAATATCTGGCACAGTGCATGAAAACGGCGCGACATATGGGAATGCCGGTGTGATATCAGAGCTCTGAATCCCAAAAGCAAGCACATTCATTGAATACTCATACTCCTTCCTCATGAGCATCTGATCAAACTTATCTGCAGCCAGTGCCTCTGCCACCTGTCTCCGGCAATCAGCAAGCAGCAAGTCATGGTACTTATCCCGATGCTTAGCCAGCACGTCGAGTAGCATCCCAACTGGATAACTATATCTCCTCATTGTGGCAGCAAGCAAGGCAGCATAATCAGTTATGAGAAGCAGGTGGTTTGCTGTCTGCATCCTAGAGAAGTTATCTTCCAGCACGGAGATCATCTTTCCTACTGCAGCCTCCCACAATGCATCTACATCCACCCGGGATGTAAGTCCACCCCCTGTTCGAAACACACGGTCCTCGACAATAAAAAATCCAGCAATCTGCGCGAAGAACACCTGATGAGACTCGAGGAATGGTGTTGCCGCAATCACATCAAAGTCGGATGTTAACTGGAGCTTCCTGTTCTCCAGGTAGTACTTCTTGAATCGCTCCCCAAGCGCCAGTGTCTGGTGTATGTGCATGGCACGGTAGAGCTGTGTGAGGTCAAACGATGCTGCAGCGGCACCATCCGACCCATCAGACGTCGCCGTGGCTGCAGCAAAGTCGTCGAGGTCACCAGCTCCGTCATCGTCCAGGGTGATGGACTCCTCCAGCGGGCGGTGCTTGGAGCGGAGCTCCTCCTGGCGCTGCCTTGCCGCAGCTGAGCGGCCAATGGCCACCTGTCCAAGGTGCCGCGAAGCAGCCCGGATGCTGACCATCCAGTCGGCGAACTCCCTGGAGATCTCGCGCTCAGCGTGGACGCGCACCGCGGGTACGAGGCTGAGCAGCATGCGGCGAAGGGCAGGAAGAGGCAGCGGCTCGGGGCCAGAGGCAAGGTTGAGATCAATGGCATCGACGGCGCGGAGGGCGAGGTAGAGACTGTGGTTGCCGGCCTGGAGGTGGTCATTAGCCCGAGCGGCGAGTGCGAGCAGGCGGACGCAGCGGTGGGAGGAGGCGAGAGCGGATGAGAGGTTCCCGGCGAGAGCTCGCGCGGCAAGGAACGACTCGAGCGAGGCAAGCAGCGGCGCTGAAGATGACAGGAGTGCAGAGTGGGAGGCCGAGAGGGAGCCCTTGAGCACCTCGGCGTCGGCGAGGAGAGAGCGGAGGTCGTCGACGGCGCGGATGAAGTCGTGGAAGTGCGCGCGACAGAGCTCCTCGATCTCGGACTCGCGGTCCCGCGCGACGGCGCGGAGCGAGGATAGAAGCGGCTCCGGCCGCCCGCAGGCGAACGCACGCCGGACAAACGGGCCCAGGTCCTCCCCCGCCGAGATGGCGGTGGAGAGCTGCGCCAGGTCTGCTTCGGACGGGACTGAGCCGCCGCCGGCCGAAGCCGACGCTGTCGCGTCGCCGGCGAGCTTGCGCCGCATCGAGATCTGGAGGAGCTGGGGTTGTGGGAGAAAGGGAAGTTGCCGAGTTGGGCAGGACAGGGGAAAAGGAATTGTTGGTATTGCTACCAGAAGAAACAGGGGGTGGTCGGGGGGGCTCGGGGCAACTCGCGTGGAGTGGCTGGAAGGTGGGACCAGATAATACAGAAGTATGCGCGTGGACTAGTTGGCATGTCGGACCCATGCGTCAATTAGGCTGGTCACAATGGGGAGAAATTTAGACCCTTCCCAGTGCTCCATCGTGGACAGGTGCTAAGCATGCCACATAAGCGAAAAAATGACATGGCACATCATTTAAAAAGGGGAGAGAGAGCACTTTGATGACCCAGGAAGAACCAATGCCAAGCGCGAAAACCTAGGCAAACCACTTAAATAAAACAATTTGACCAATGCATGAAAGACTTTAGGTGTTAACTCATTAAATAAAGTGTGCTTAGCAACAACAAGTTAAGCACCTATGCATTGGGGAGTTGAGTTGCTAAGATATTTAATGCACTTAACACCTCATCTAAGCACCATTGCATTGGGAGAGGTCTTAGGAGTAACATCACACACTTCAATACAACTTTGCTTATGTGACACATATTTAATAAAGAGGGAGGTGCTTGTGGTAACTAGCTTAGTTACCGAAACATCACACACTCCAAGAAATAATGAGTCTATAACCTAATAAATACATCGTTGCATGACACTATATAGATGTTCCTATCCACTATGGAGGTAGTAACATAATCTAGGGAAGTGTGTACGTTACTAGCTTATGTTCTTACCCATTGTGACCAGCCTTAGAGCATCCTGAATAGATGATGTATATTTTGATGCTCCTAACTGGTAATGAACTCATGTGTCAATTAGAGCATCTTCAATAAATAATGTATATTTTCACGTTCCAAACCGGTGATGTAAAAATTTAAAATTAAAAAGTGATTTTTACATCTTTAAAAAAGGCTCAACTCCAACAGATAATCCAAAACAGAGATGTAAAAGAACAACTCCAACAGATGGTCCAAAATAAAGATGTAAAATTTTGAAAACGACCAACTACTACTTCATTTCAACATAGTTCAAACGTAAATGCATAAATTTAAACTAGCAAAACTACTCATTGTCCGAGGGCATCTACAACTCTTTGGAGTCATCCGAGAGCCCCCAGAACTTCTCGTCCCCCTCCGACGATGACTCGCTGGGATCACCGTCGAAGGGGCGGCCTCGTCCTCCTTCTTCACCTCCTTCTTCTTCTTCTTCTCCTCGACATCACGTTTCCAGTAGAACTCCTGCTCGGCCTGAACGTATTTGGGACGCTCCCGACCAAACCGAGCCATCGCCGCCTCGTCGCTCTCGCAAGAAGAGACGACAACCGCCGGTCTCTTCTTCTTCTTATTCGTCGGCATCTCCTCCATCTGGATGCCCTGCGGCATGAGCCTGATGAGGACATCAATACCATTGTTACACCCATAGTCCCTGCTGCTATACATACTGGACCAATTAATAGAGCTCGCGCACGCCAATTAAATTATCAGGTACTTTCGTTTCTTGGTAATGATTCTAATGTTCATGAGAATATGATGTTGCCTAAATTGGATATATTTGTTTTGCTTACAAATGAAGGGCCTAGCTTGGACAAGAAAGATAAACCTTGGAGCAAGTTCAAGCATGGAGATGATGGCGTGCGCAAGAGGAACAAGAACGGAGTTACAAGTGATGATTTCAGGAGTTTGAAGCCACCATAATGAGTGCATGAAGCCTTGGACGAAATATATAAGATGTCACTTCATGAATATCGTCCAAAGGCTATCCTAGGTGCTGCGTCACCTTATTTTTGGGCCAGGCCCATGTAATTTCGAAATACTTGATTATAGGCTGTTTTTAGAGTCTGTATGTGTGGGGAAACAAGAGCTGGGGTTGATTTCGGACCCCTCCTCCAAGGGCCACGAAATTCCCCCCTCTCTCCTCCATATATACAGCCCTTAGGGTATCGTTCAGACTTTGGGTTTTGTTTATATTAAAAGTTCGCCAACGCTGCAACTTTGTGTACTTCGTTTGTGTTCAACGACCAGACCAAGACGTCACAGAACCCCACCTTGATCAATAAAATTTTCATCTTATATTCGCAATATCCATATTGCAATCTTAGTTTCTTACTTGTTCTTCGTTTGCTTGTAGGAAATAGACCTTTGTGGTCAGGTTGATCGTGCTCCGACGTGGTCAATAATGTAACGCCCGGGTAATCAAGCTACAGTAAATCCACGCTAATGGTGCCACGTCACCACGGTTACTGTTGCTAATCTACCGTTAGTTCAAAACCGAGTCAAATTCAAATTTAAAATAAAGTTAGATAATGAAATTTTCAAAAGTTAAAACAAAAATGTTCGGGCGGTGCCACAAATTGTATATGTAATTATGGTGTAGAAGACATAATTTTTTAAAGTACCTAAATACCCTAAATTAAATAAAACAGAAAAAGAAAAGAAATAAAAGAAAGAAAATACAAAAGAGAAAACAAACTAACAGAAAAAAGGGAAAACCCAGCAGGCCACCGACCCAACAAGGGCCAACCAGGCCAGGCCCAGGCCACCCCCTCACTCCTTAACCCCCCACTACCCAGACCCCCACCGACAAGCCCCACTCTCCCCGAAATATCTCCACCTCTCCCCAATTGGATCGGGATCGAGAAGGGAGGCCACCGACGCCGTCCCTGACACCGCCGCCCGAATTGAACCCCGACGTCGCCACCACGCCAGCGCCCCCCACCCCCGCCTGGACCTCGTCGACCAGCTTCCTCTCCGTTGGATCGTCGCCGTCGTCCTCTCCAACCACCATTGCCCCGAACCCTACGAACCCCCGTGAGCCCCCGTTCTTCTCCTCCGCCTCGTCCAGTGCACGCGCTCGCCAGCGACATCGCGCCCGCGCCGTGGCCGGCTCCCTGCTCCTGGCCGCGCCGAACCGCGCACGCGCCCGCACCCCGCGCCTCCCCTCTCTCCCCTATCCCCGCGCGCCCGTCGACCGCACTCGCGTGCCCGCACTCGCTCGCGGCCTCGCCTCTGCTCTGCCGTGCCGCTCCGCTGCCGCAGCTCTGCTCCGCCAGCGCCGCCCTGCTACTGCTGCGCCCGCACGTCACTCCGGTCGCGCGGTGCCTCCCTCTGCCGCTGCTGACTGGTGTTGCCGTCCGCGCCTCGCCGCGCCGTCCACCGCTCACAACACCCGACGCCGACCGCTGCCCCCCCTGTGCCCGCCGTCGAGCGTTGCCCCGCTCTGGCCGCCGCCTCAGCCCCGCACGCCGCGCGCCCGCGTCTTCTTTGCTCGCTGCGGCCGCCCGTGGGACGGCCCCGAATGCCCCCACCCGTTCACCGGCGACCATCTTCGCTCGTTCAGGCTGGTGCCCGTAGCAGAGCCCAATCGGGCTGCGGGTTACGCCCGCACCCTCCTGCACCCAGTGCCCGCTAAGGCCCCTTAGCCAATGACAGAGGGGCCCCATGACCCCAGAACGTTTTTTTTAAAAAGGGATTAAAAATATAATAAATAAAATTATTAATTAATTAACTTAACTTAACTTAATTAATCAATTAAAGAATTAATTAAACTAATTAATCTGATTAGATTAACCTAATCAATTAACTAAACCCTAATTAACCTAATAGAGTATGACAGGTGGGTCCCACTGGACCCACGCGTCAGTTTGACCCAGTCAACCCCTGTTGACTGCTGACATCACCATGACATCATGCTGATGTCATAAATCCAATTTCGAATTAAATTAAGTAATTAATTAAATTCCAGAAATTAATAAAATCTTTAGAAAATCATATCTTTTAATCCGTAACTCGGATTAAATTATTTTCAACATGAAAGTTGCTCAGAATGATGAGACGAATCCGGGTTCGCAGCCCGTTCGTCCGCCACACATCCCTAGCATAGCAAACACGCAACTTTCCCCCTCCGGTTCATCTGTCCCAAAACGTGAAACACCGGGAATACTTTCCCGGAGGTTTTCCCCCTTCACCGGTACCACCTCGTACCGCGTTAGGGCACACCTAGCATCACGCTTTGTCATGTCATGCATCGTCATGCTTTTGTTTGCATTATATTTATTGTTTCTTCCCCCTCTTCTCTCGCTAGACACCGAGACCGACGCCGCTGCTACCCAATATGACTACGGTGTTGACGACCCCTCTGTCTTGCCAGAGCAACCAGGCAAGCCCCCCCCTTGATCACCAGAAATCGCCTACTCTCCTCTATACTGCTTGCATTAGAGTAGTGTAGCATGTTACTGCTTTCCGTTAATCCTATCCTGATGCATAGCCTGTCCTTTCTACTACTGTTGTTACCTTTACCTGCAATCCTAATGCTTAGTATAGGATGCTAGTTTATCATCAGTGGCCCTACATTCTTGTCTGTCTGCCATGCTATACTACCGGGTCCTGATCACTCGGGAGGTGGTCACGGGTATATACTTATATACATAATATATGATACTTGTGGTGACTAAAGACGGGTCGGCTCGTAGGAGTACCCGCGAGTGATTCACGGATTGGGTCCGAAAGGACGTTTGTCCCGACGGCCCTCTGAGTGGATCTTTGTGGCGGAGCGACAGGGCAGGTTGAGACCACCTAAGAGAGAGGTGGGCCTGGCCCTGGTCGGCATTCGCGGTTATTTCAAGATAACACGTTTAACGAGATCTTGGTATTTGATCTGAGTCCGGCCACTGGCCTATACGCACTAACCATCTACGCGGGGACAGTTATGGGCACTCGACGTCGTGGTATCAACCGAAGCCTTCGTGACGTCAGCGACTGAGCGGCGCGTGCCGGATTGGACTGGAACGCCTGCTAAGCTAGGTCTGCTTCTGGCCGCCCTCGCAACATGCAGGTGTGCAATGGGCGATGGGCCCAGACCCCTGCGCCATAGGATTTAGACCGGCGTGCCGACCTCTCTGTTGTGCCTAGGTAGGGCTGCAACGTGTTGATCCTCCGAGGCCGGGCATGACCCAGAAAAGTGTGACCTTATGACAACTAGAACCGGATAGTCAATAAAACACACCCTTCCAAGTGCCAGATACAACCGGTGATCGCTCTCTCACAGGGCGACGAGGGGAGGATCATCGGTTAGGATTATGCTATGCAATGCTACTTTGGGAAGGACCATCTACTCTATTCTCCTGCTGCAAGATGGAGGTTACCAGAAGCGTAGTCTTCGAAAGGACTAGCTATCCCCCTCTTATTCCGGCATTCTGTAGTTTAGCCCACATATGATACCCTTAATCCATTTGATACCAATGCATACATATGTAGTGTAGCTCCTTGCTTGCGAGTACTTTGGATGAGTACTCACGGTTGCTTTGCTCCCTCTTTTCCTCCTTTCTATACCCGATTGCTGCGAACAGACGTTGGAGCCCAGGAGCCAGACGCCACTGTCGATGACGACTACTACTACTCGGGAGGTGCCTACTACTACGTGCAGCCCGCTGACGACGACCAGGAGTAGTTTAGGAGGATCCCAGGCAGGAGGCCTGCGCCTCTTTCGATCTGTATCCCAGTTTGTGCTAGCCTTCTTAAGGCAAACTTGTTTAACTTATGTCTATACTCAGATATTGTTGCTTCCGCTGACTCGTCTATGATCGAGCTCTTGTATTCGAGCCCTCGAGGCCCCTGGCTTGTAATATGATGCTTGTATGACTTATTTTTATTTGTAGAGTTGTGTTGTGATATCTTCCCGTGAATTCCTGATCTTGATCATACACGTTTGCGTGTATGATTAATGTATGATCAAATCAGGGGCGTCACAAGTTGGTATCAGAGCCGACTGCCTGTAGGAATCCCCCTTCCACACTCCTTGGCCGAAGTCGAGTCTATACATTACAAAAACTTGTACTAACATGGCTGTGTGCCTTACGGGCCCACGTCGCCATCTGGGTGGTATTAGGATCTTTTACTCCTCTATCCTTACTCTGGGACTCTGAACTCTCTTCTACTCGGGTTAAACGATTTTACTAACTCTAACATTAGGATCCCATGACCACGTTCACCCCAAAGTTGGATAAGCCCTAGTTATTCTTTAGAGTAGTATTTGAACATTATCCACATTGTCATTTGACTCCTGTGAAAACATCTTTGTTTTCAGATGGAACCCACGAGACAGGTCGTGCGCCACATGACGGCCATTGGTGCCTCAGGATCACCTGCTGTGTTTGTTGAGATGATGACCTATCTGGGTTATTGCTGGCACCTTGAGTACACCGTCTACGAGGAGTACCAGGACTTCAACCAGGAGCAGTACCGTGCCATCGTCCACCTCTACTCTCGGGAGTATGACTCCACTACCGTGTTGCACACTGCTCATGGTGTTGGAGTGACTATCGATATGGCGGTCCACGATGCTGCTTATGATGCTCTGACACGTCTTCGTGGAGAGTATCAGGAGTTGGACACCTCCCCCTTCAGGCACATTGCTATCGCATCCGATGTTGGTGCGGAGGGATACTACACTGCTGCCTACTCCACTGTCACTTGAGAGCCCTTCTACCATCAGAACCTAGTTCTGCATGCTGATGGGTTGGATAGAGCTAACCGAGCTCTTCGACATGAGTTGTACACCACCCGTCAGCACCTGTATCGTGCTCTGACGCTGTTGCACCCCTCTGTCCGATCTGGTGATCTGTCGCGTTTTGTGATCTACCCTGCCAGGACCGTGATGCCCTAGGGTGTCGGCTGGCCAGATGTGGGAGGCTACTCTCCCGCACTTGGTCCTCTCCTGCCACCTGCGCATCGGGTTCTGCACCAGAGTATCTGCGGACCCCAGACTACTCGCGTGGAGGTCTTCCCTTCGCGTCACTACCAGCTGTCAGGCTACACCTACCTCTGCAGTTCCTCCTGGGACTGATGTAGGCTTGCTTGTTAGTGTTAGATGCATTCGTCGCGAGCCTGCGTGCCGCCTATGATGTTCTTAGTCTGTGTACTGAACTCTATGTACCAAACTCTATGCATGATCACTTTTGTAAGAAATGCCAACTACTATGTAGTATCTATCATGTGTCCTTTCATTATGCATGTTTCATCATGAATGATTTTTGCCCTTGCGAATTCTCAATGCTGAACTACCCCTGTTATATATTGGCAGGATGGTTAGACCAGGTGGTCATGGTCATGGTGGCCATGCCCCACCACCGCCTGAGTACATGGCTGGTATGATACAACAGTTAGAGTTGAACCGCCAATTCATGGAAAATATGATGGCTCAGTACCCTCGCCCCAATATGAACCAGCAGCCAACCCAAGTGACTCTGCAGGATTTTATGTGCCTCAACCCAACCGTGTACCGCAACTCAACTCAGCCTCTGGATGCTGATGACTGGCTCCGTGACATCACCTACGAGATGGAGTCTGCTGATGTAGCCCCTGCCAGCTATGTCACCTTTGCTTCCTTCTTCTTGAAGGGACCCGTTGTTCAATGGTGGGACAGCCACAGGCGTACTCTGCCAGTTGGAACAATCATCACCTGGCCAGAGTTCCAAGCTGCCTTCCGTGCTCGCTTCATTCCTCAGGGAGTCATGGACCGTAAGAAGCGTGAGTTCCGCAACCTCACCCAAGGCAACAAAACTGTTGAAGCTTATCAGCGGGAGTTTCTTGACTTGTCCCGCTATGCTGAAGAAGACATTGCAACTGATGCACGCAGACAGGAGAAGTTCCATGATGGCCTTCAAGCTGACATCAAGCTCGCACTTCTAGTGCATGACTTTGCTGATTTCGCCACCTTGGTGAACAAGGCCATCAATGTCAAAACTGGTCTGTAGGAACACCAGAGCTCTCACAGGCGCAACCATGACATGGGCTCATCTTCGGGCCCGTCCTCACAGAAGCGTAGGATATGGATTCCCAACAGCATGTACCAGCCAACTGCACCTGCTCCAAGACAGTCCTATGCTGCACCACGTCTGCCTCCCCCACCAACTAGGCAGCCAAGGCTTCCAGGTCCACCACCCCAAGCTCCTGTCCCCACTCCCAATAATGGTTTGTGCTTCAGGTGTGGTCAACCAAGGCACCGTGCTAGGGAATGCAACCAGAACCAGAATCAACTGGCTCTCCCAGCAACTGGCCGTGGAAGCAACCAGCCCCGCAACAACAATGCCAAGTCTTATGGTCGTGTTCATGCCAACCACGTTGATCTCATTGAAGTTCTAGACCAGCCTGCTACTGTGATGGGTACACTCCTCGTAAATTCAGCACCAGCATCTGTTTTATTTGATACAGGTGCATCACATTCATTCATGTCAGAGGATTTTGAAGGAAATATGCCCTAGAGGCAATAATAAAGTTATTATTTATTTCCTTATATCATGATAAATGTTTATTATTCATGCTAGAATTGTATTAACCGGAAACATAATACATGTGTGAATACATAGACAAACAGAGTGTCACTAGTATGCCTCTACTTGACTAGCTCGTTAATCAAAGATGGTTATGTTTCCTAACCATGGACAAAGAGTTGTTATTTGATTAACGGGATCACATCATTAGATGAATGATCTGATTGACATGACCCATTCCATTAGCTTAGCACCCGATCGTTTAGTATGTTGCTATTGCTTTCTTCATGACTTATACATGTTCCTATGACTATGAGATTATGCAACTCCCGTTTGCCGGAGGAACACTTTGTGTGCTACCAAACGTCACAACGTAACTGGGTGATTATAAAGGAGCTCTACAGGTGTCTCCAAAGGTACATGTTGGGTTGGCGTATTTCGAGATTAGGATTTGTCACTCCAATTGTCGGAGAGGTATCTCTGGGCCCTCTCCGTAATGCACATCACTTAAGCCTTGCAAGCATTGCAACTAATGAGTTAGTTGCGGGATGATGTATTACAGAACGAGTAAAGAGACTTTCCGGTAACGATATTGAACTAGGTATTGGATACCGACGATCGAATCTCGGGCAAGTAACATACCGATGACAAAGGGAACAACGTATGTTGTTATGTGGTCTGACCGATAAAGATCTTCATAGAATATGTAGGAGCCAATATGGGCATCCAGGTCCCGCTATTGGTTATTGACCGGAGACATGTCTCGGTCATGTCTACATCGTTCTCGAACCCGTAGGGTCCGCACACTTAAGGTTTCGATGATAGTTATATTATGAGTTTATGAGTTTTGATGTACCGAAGGAGTTCGGAGTCCCGGATGAGATCAGGGACATGACGAGGAGTCTCGAAATGGCCGAGACGTAAAGATCGATATATTGGACGACTATATTCGGACATCGAAAAGGTTCCGAGTGATTCGGGTATTTTTCGGAGTACCGGGTAGTTACGGGAGAAGCAATGGGCCTTGATGGGCTTTAGTGGGAAGAGGAGAAAGGGCCAAGGGGCTGCTGCGCCCCCCCCTCTGGTCCGAATTGGACTAGGGAAAAGGGGGCCGGCCACCTTTCCTTCTCCTCCACTTCCTTCTCCCTTCCTCCCCTCTTAGTGGACTCCTACTAGGACTTGGAGTCCTAGTAGGACTCCACATCCTGGCCGCACCAATTGCCTTGGCCGGCCTCCTCCTCCTCCATCCTTTATATACTGAGGCAAGGGGCACCCCATGAACACAAGTTGATCCACGTGATCATATTCTTAGCCGTGTGCGGCGCCCCCTGCCACCATAGTCCTCGATAATATTGTAGCGGTGCTTAGGCGAAGCCCTGCGACAGTAGTACATCAAGATCGTCACCACGCCGTCATGCTGACGGAACTCTTCCCCGACACTTTGCTGGATCGGAGTCCGGGGATCGTCATCGAGCTGAACGTGTGCTAAAACTCGAAGGTGCCGTAGTTTCGGTGCTTGATCGGTCGGGCCGTGAAGACGTACGACTACATCAACCAAACGCTTCCATTGTCGATCTACAAGGGTACGTAGATCACACTCTCCCCTCGTTGCTATGCATCACCATGATCTTGCGTGTGCGTAGGAAAATTTTGAAATTACTACGTTCCCCAACAGTGGCATCCGAGCCTAGGTTTTATGGTTTGATGTTATATGCACGAGTAGAACACAAGTGAGTTGTGGGCGATATAAGTCATACTGCCTACCAGCATGTCATACTTTGGTTCGGCGGTATTGTTGGATGAAGCGGCCCGGACCGACATTACGCGTACGCTTACGCGAGACCGGTTCTCCCGACGTGCTTTGCACATAGGTGGCTTGCGGGTGACTGTTTCTCCAACTTTAGTTGAACCGAGTGTGGCTACGCCCGGTCCTTGCGAAGGTTAAAACGGCATCAACTTGACAAACTATCATTGTGGTTTTGATGCGTAGGTAAGATTGGTTCTTGCTTAAAGCCTGTAGCAGCCACGTAAAACTTGCAACAAACAAAGTAGAGGACGTCTAACTTGTTTTTGCAGGGCATGTTGTGATGTGATATGGTCAAGACATGATGTTGATTTTATTGTATGAGATGATCATGTTTTGTAACCGGGTTATCGGCAATTGGCAGGAGCCATATGGTTGTCGCTTTATTGTATGCAATGCAATCGCGCTGTAATGCTTTACTTTATCACTAAACGGTAGCGATAGTCGTGGAAGAATAAAATTGGTGAGACGACAACGATGCTACGATGGAGATCAAGGTGTCGCGCCGGTGACGATGGTGATCATGACGGTGCTTCGGAGATGGAGATCACAAGCACAAGATGATGATGGCCATATCATATCACTTATATTGATTGCATGTGATGTTTATCTTTTATGCATCTTATCTTGCTTTTGATTGACGGTAGCATTATAAGATGATCTCTCACTAAATTATCAAGAAGTGTTCTCCTTGAGTATGCACCGTTGCGAAAGTTCTTCGTGCTGAGACACCACGTGATGATCGGGTGTGATAGGCTCTACGTTCAAATACAACGGGTGCAAAACAGTTGCACACGCGGAATACTCAGGTTATACTTGACGAGCCAAGCATATACAGATATGGCCTCGGAACACGGAGACCGAAAGGTCGAGCGTGAATCATGTAGTAGATATGATCAACATAGTAATGTTCACCAATGAAACTACTCCATCTCACGTGATGATCGGACATGGTTTAGTTGATTTGGATCACGTGATCACTTAGAGGATTAGAGGGATGTCTATCTAAGTGGGAGCTCCTAAGTAATATGATTAATTGAACTTTAATTTATCATGAACTTAGTCTTGGTAGTATTAGCATATCTATGTTGTAGATCAATAGCTCGCGTTGTTGCTTTCATATGTTTATTTTGATATGTTCCTAGAGAAAAATTATGTTGAAAGATGTTAGTAGCAATGATGCGGATTGGATCCGTTATCTGAGGTTTATCCTCATTGTTGCACAGAAGAATTATGTCCTTGATGCACCGCTAGGTGACAGACCTATTGCAGGAGCAGATGCAGACGTTATGAACGTTTGGCTAGCTCAATATGATGACTACTTGATAGTTTAGTGCACCATGCTTAACGGCTTAGAATTGGGACTTCAAAGACGTTTTGAACGTCATGGACCATATGAGATGTTCCAGGAGTTGAAGTTAATATTTCAAGCAAATACCCGAGTTGAGAGATATGAAGTTTCCAACAAGTTCTATAGCTAAAAGATGGAGGAGAATCGCTCAACTAGTGAGCATGTGCTCAGATTGTCTGGGTACTACAATCGCTTGAATCAAGTGGAAGTTAATCTTCCAGATAAGATAGTGATTGACAGAATTCTCTAGTCACCATCACCAAGTTAGTAGAACTTCGTGATGAACTATAATATGCAAGGGATAACGGAAACAATTCCCAAGCTCTTCGTGATGCTAAAATCGACGAAGGTAGAAATCAAGAAAAACATCAAGTGTTGATGGTTAACAAGACCACTAGTTTCAAGAAAAGGGCAAAGGAAAGAAGGGGAACTTCAAGAAGAACAGCAAGCAAGTTGCTGCTCAAGTGAAGAAGCCCAAGTCTGGTCCTAAGCCAGAGACTAAGTGCTTCTACTGCAAAGGGACTGGTCACTGGAAACGGAACTACCCCAAGTGATTGGCGGATAAGAAGGATGGCAAAGTGAACATAAGTATATTTGATATACATGTTATTGATGTGTACTTTACTAGTGTTTATAGCAACCCCTAAGTATTTGATACTAGTTCAGTTGCTAAGATTAGTAACTCAAAACGGGAGTTGCAGAATAAACAGAGACTAGTTAAGGGTGAAGTGACGATGTGTGTTGGAAGTGGTTCCAAGATTGATATGATCATCATCGCACACTCCCTATAATTTCGGGATTAGTGTTGAACCTAAATAAGTGTTATTTGGTGTTTGCGTTGAGCATGAATATGATTTGATCATGTTTATTGTAATACGGTTATTCATTTAAGTAAGAGAATAAATTGTTGTTCTGTTTACATGAATAAAACCTTATATGGTTACACACCCAATGAAAATAGTTCGTTGGATCTCGATCGTAGTGATACACATAATCATAATATTGAAACCAAAAGATGCAAAGGTAATAATGATAGTGCAACTTATTTGTGGCACTACCGTTTAGGTCATATTGGTGTAAAGCGCATGAAGAAACTCCATGCTGATGGGCTTTTAGAATCACTTGATTATGAATCAGTTGATGCTTGCGAACCATGCCTCATCGGCAAGATGACTAAGACTCCATTCTCCGGAGCGAGCAACTGACTTATTGGAAATAATACATACTGATGTATGCGGTCCGATGAGTGTTAAGGCTCACGGCAAGTATCGTTATTTTCTGAACTTCACAGATGATTTGAGCAGATATGGGTATATCTACTTGATGAAACATAAGTCTGAAACATTTGAAAAGTTCAAAGAATTTCAGAGTGAAGTGGAAAATCATCGTGACAAGAAAATAAAGTTTCTACGATCTGATCACGGAGACAAATATTTGAGTTACGAGTTTGGTCTTCGGTTAAAAACAATGTGAAATAGTTTCACTACTCACGCCACCTAGAACACCACAATGTAATGGTGTGTCCGAACGTCATAACCGTACTTTATTAGATATGGTGCGACCTATGATGTTTCTTACCGATTTACCACTATCGTTTTGGGGTTATGCATTAAAGACAGCTGCATTCATGTTTAAAAGGGCACCATCTAAGTCTGTTGAGATGACACAATCTGAACTGTGGTTTGGCAAGAAACCAAAGTTGTCGTTTCTTAAAGTTTGGGATTGTGATGCTTATATGAAAAGGTTTCATCCTGATAAGCTCAAAACCAAATCGGAGAAATATGTCTTCATAGGATACCCAAAGGAAACTGTTGGGTACACCTTCTGTCACAGATCCGAAGGCAAGACATTCGTTGCTAAGAATGGATCCTTTCCAGAGAAGGAGTTTCTCTCGAAAGAAGTGAGTGGGAGGAAAGTAGAAAACTTGATAAGGTAATTGTACCTTCTCCCTTATTGGAAAGTAGTTCATCACAAAATCTGTTCTTGTGACTACTACACCAATTAGTGAGGAAGCTAATGATGATGATCATGTAACTTCAGATCAAGTTACTACCGAATCTCGTAGGTAAACTAGAGTGAGATCCGCACCAGAGTGGTACGGTAATCCTGTTCTGGAGGTCATGTTACTTGACCATGACGAACCTACGAACTATGAGGAAGCGATGATGAGCCCAGATTCCGCGAAATGGTTTGAGGCCATGAAATCTTAGATATGATCCATGTATGAGAACAAAGTTTGGACTTTGGTTGACTTGCCCAATGATCATCAAGCAATTGAGAATAAATGGATCTTCAAGAGGAAGACGGGCGCTGATAGTAGTGTTACTATCTACAAAGCTAGAATTGTCGCAAAAGGTTTTCGACAAGTTCAAGGTGTTGACTACGATGAGAGCTTCTCACTCATATCTATGCTTGAGTCTGTCCGAATCATGTTAGTAATTGCCGCATTTTATGAAATCTGGCAAATGGATAAACAAAACTGCATTCCTTAATGGATTCATTAAAGAAGAGTTGTATATGATGCAACCAGAAGGTTTTGTCAATCCGAAAGGTGCTAACAAAATGTGCAAGCTCCAGCGATCCATCTGTGGACTGGTGCAAGCATCTCGGAGTTGGAATATACGCTTTGATGAGTTGATCAAAGCATATAGTTTTATACAGACTTGCGGTGAAGCCTGTATTTACAAGAAAGTGAGTGGAAGCACTACAACATTTCTGATAAGTATATGTGAATGACATATTGTTGATCGGAAATAATGTAGAATTATTCTGTGAAGCATAAAGGAGTGTTTGAAAGGAGTTTTTCAAAGAAAGACTTCGGTGAAGCTGCTTACATATTGAGCTCCAAGATCTATAGAGATAGATCAAGACGCTTGATAAGTTTTTTCAATGAGTACATACCTTGACAAGATTTTGAAGTAGTTCAAAATGGAGCAGTCAAAGAAAGAGTTCTTGCCTGTATTACAAGGTGTGAAGTTGAGTAAGACTCGAAGCCCGACCACGGCAGAAGATAGAAAGAGAATGAAAGTCATTCCCTATGCCTTGGCCATAGGTTCTATAAAGTATGTCATGCTGTATACCAGATCTATTGTATACCCTGCACTGATTTGGCAAGGGAGTACAATAGTGATCTAGGAGTAGATCACTGGACAGCAGTCAGAATTATCCTTAGTGAAATAAGGATATGTTTCTCGATTATGGACGTGACAAAAAGGTTCGTCATAAAGGGTTACGCCGATGCAAGTTTTCACACTAATCTAGATGACTCTAAGTCTCGGTCTAGATACATATTGAAAGTGGGAGCAATTAGCTAGAGTAGCTCCATGCAGAGCATTGTTGACATAGAAATTTGCAAAATATATGTGGATCTGAATGTGGCAGACCCGTTGACTAAGATTCTCTCACAAGCAAAACATGATCACACCTTAGTACTCTTTGGGTGTTAATCACATAGCGATGTGAACTAGATTACTGAATCTAGTAAACCCTTTGGGTGTTGGTCACATGGCAATGTGAACTATGGGTGTTAATCACATGATGATGTGAACAATCGATGTTAATCACATGGTGATGTGATCTAGATTATTGACTCTAGTGCAAGTGGGAGACTGAAGGAAATATGCCCTAGAGGCAATAATAAAGTTATTATTTATTTCCTTATATCATGATAAATGTTTATTATTCATGCTAGAATTGTATTAACCGGAAACATAATACATGTGTGAATACATAGACAAACAGAGTGTCACTAGTATGCCTCTACTTGACTAGCTCGTTAATCAAAGATGGTTATGTTTCCTAACCATGGACAAAGAGTTGTTATTTGATTAACGGGATCACATCATTAGATGAATGATCTGATTGACATGACCCATTCCATTAGCTTAGCACCCGATCGTTTGGTATGTTGCTATTGCTTTCTTCATGACTTATACATGTTCCTAGGACTATGAGATTATGCAACTCCCGTTTGCCGGAGGAACACTTTGTGTGCTACCAAACGTCACAACGTAACTGGGTGATTATAAAGGAGCTCTACAGGTGTCTCCAAAGGTACATGTTGGGTTGGCGTATTTCGAGATTAGGATTTGTCACTCCGATTGTCGGAGAGGTATCTCTGGGCCCTCTCGGTAATGCACATCACTTAAGCCTTGCAAGCATTGCAACTAATGAGTTAGTTGCGGGATGATGTATTACAGAACGAGTAAAGAGACTTGCCGGTAACGAGATTGAACTAGGTATTGGATACCGACGATCAAATCTCGGGCAAGTAACATACCGATGACAAAGGGAACAACGTATGTTGTTATGCGGTCTGACCGATAAAGATCTTCGTAGAATATGTAGGAGCCAATATGGGCATCCAGGTCCCGCTATTGGTTATTGACCGGAGACATGTCTCGGTCATGTCTACATCGTTCTCGAACCCATAGGGTCCGCATGCTTAAGGTTTCGATGATAGTTATATTATGAGTTTATGAGTTTTGATGTACCGAAGGAGTTCCGAGTCCCGGATGAGATCGGGGACATGACGAGGAGTCTCGAAATGGTCTGAGACGTAAAGATCGATATATTGGACGACTATATTCGGACATCAGAAAGGTTCCGAGTGATTCGGGTATTTTTCGGAGTACCGGGTAGTTACGGGAGAAGCAATGGGCCTTGATGGGCTTTAGTGGGAAGAGGAGAAAGGGCCAAGGGGCTGCTGCGCCCCCCCTCCCCTCTGGTCCGAATTGGACTAGGGAAAAGGGGGCCGGCCACCTTTCCTTCTCCTCCACTTCCTTCTCCCTTCCTCCCCTCTTGGTGGACTCCTACTAGGACTTGGAGTCCTAGTAGGACTCCACATCCTGGCCGCACCAATTGCCTTGGCCGGCCTCCTCCTCCTCCATCCTTTATATACTGAGGCAAGGGGCACCCCATGAACACAAGTTGATCCACGTGATCATATTCTTAGCCGTGTGCGGCGCCCCCTGCCACCATAGTCCTCGATAATATTGTAGCGGTGCTTAGGCGAAGCCCTGCGACAGTAGTACATCAAGATCGTCACCACGCCGTCATGCTGACGGAACTCTTCCCCAACACTTTGCTGGGTCGGAGTCCGGGGATCATCATCGAGCTGAACATGTGCTAAAACTCGGAGGTGCCGTAGTTTCGGTGCTTGATTGGTCGGGCCATGAAGACGTACGACTACATCAACCAAACGCTTCCGTTGTCGATCTACAAGGGTACTAGATCACACTCTCCCCTCGTTGCTATGCATCACCATGATCTTGCGTGTGCGTAGGAAAATTTTGAAATTACTACGTTCCCCAACAGATTTTGCATTCATGTATGGTATTAAAAGTGAGGACATGAACACTTCGCTATTAGTACACACTCCCGCGGCCAATGTCGGACCTCCATGATTTGCAACAACGTCCCCGTTGAAATCGAAGGACTGGAATTCCTTGCCTCTCCCATCGCACTGAAGTCCTGTAGCATCGACCTCATTCTGGGAATGGATTGGTTGAAAGTGCATACTACTTCTATAGTTTGCGCCACTAAGGTCGTCCATCTGCTACACCCTTCTGATGAAATAATTGCTTACCAAGCTCATCTAGTTCAGAACGCCGAGGCGGCTTTATGCCTTGAATGCGTTGAACGCTGCACCACTCGAGGGCATTGAAAACATTCTCATCGTTCATGAATTCCAAGACGTCTTCCCGGAAGAACTTCCAGGGATTCCCCCTGCTAGAGCTGTCGAATTCATCATCGAGTTGAAACCCGGCACCACCCCTATAGCCAAACGACCCTACAAGATGCCGCCGCATGAACTCATTGAGCTTAAGGAGGAAATCGACAAATCTCTTGTCAAAGGTTTCATTCGCCCAAGTTGCTCTCCTTGGGGAGCACCTTCTCTCTTTGTTAAGAAGAAGGATGGGACAAACCGATTGGTCCAAGACTACCGTCCTATAAACCAAGCTACCATTCAGAATAAATATCCTCTTCCTCGGATCAGTGATCTTTATGATCAACTGGCTGGCTCATCAGTGTTCTCCAAACTCGACTTGAGGTTGGGTTACCACCAGATCCGTGTTCATGAAGAGGATATCCCAAAGACCGCCTTCGTGACTCGGTATGGATCATACGAGTACACCGTCATGTCATTCGGCTTAACGAATGCTCCCGCCACCTTCTCTCATCTGATGAACTATATATTCATGGATTACCTCGACAAGTTCGTCGTGGTTTATTTGGATGATGTCCTTGTATTTTCCAAGAACAAAGAAGAACATGCTGAACATCTTCGTCTTGTGCTGGAAAAGCTTCGAGAGCATCAACTGTGTGCTAAGTATTCCAAGTATGAATTCTGGCTCCCCGAAGTAACCTATCTTCGGCATGTCATCTCCAAGGATGGTATTGCCGTCAACCCTGAACGAGTTCAGGCTATTCTCAATTGGACTCCTTCGAAGAATGTCAAGCAAGTCCGAAGTTTTCTCAGTCTCGCCAGCTATTGACGTCGATTTGTCGAGAACTTCTCCAAGATTGCCAGGCCTCTGACTAATCTGTTGCATAAGGCGTCAAGTTCGAATGGATAGACAAGTGTCAGGAAAGTTTCCAGGCGCTCAAAGACAAGTTGACTTCTGCCCCAGTGCTTGCTCCACCTGATACTAAGAAGGACTTCGTCATTTACTGCGACGCTTCCCGTCAAGGATTAGGCTGTGTCCTAATGCAAGAGCACAGAGTGATTGCTTATGCCTCTCGTCAACTGCGCCCTCACGAAGAAAACTACCCAGTTCACGACCTTGAGCTTGCTGCTGTCATTCATGCACTGAAGCAGTGGCGACATTACCTTCTCGGTAATCATTGCGAGATCTTCACCGACCACCAAAGTCTGAAGTATCTGTTTCTTTTGGGTATCCTATGAAGACACATTTCTCCGATTTGGGTTCGAGCTTATCGGGTTGAAGCTTTTTCACATAAGCGTCGCAACCCAAAACTTTAAGAAACGACAACTTTGGTTTCTTGCCAAACCACAGTTCATAAGGAGTCGTCTCAACGGATTTAGATGGTGCCCTATTTAACGTGAATGCAGCTGTCTCTAAAGCATAACCCCAAAAGGATAGCGGTAAAAGCAGTAAGAGACATCATAGATCGCACCATATCTAGTAAAGTACGATTATGACGTTTGGACACACCATTACGCTATGGTGTTCCGGGTGGCGTGAGTTGCGAAACTATTCCGCATTGTTTCAAATTAAGACTAAACTTGTAACTAAAATATTCTCCTCCACGATCAGATCATAGAAACTTTATTTTCTTGTTACAATGATTTTCCACTCCACTCTGAAATTCTTTGAACTTTTCAAATGTTTCAGACTTATGTTTCATCAAGTAGATATACCCATACCTGCTCAAATCATCCGTGAAGGTGAGAAAATAATGATATTCGCCACGAGCCTCAACATTCATCGGACCACATACATCAGTATGTATGATTTCCAACAAATCTGTTGCTTGCTCCATTCTTCTGGAGAATGGTGTTTTAGTCATCTTGCCCATGAGGCATGGTTCGCAAGTACCAAGTGATTCATAATCAAGTGATTCCAAAAGTCCATCAGAATGGAGTTTATTCATGCGCTTTACACCAATATGACCTAAACGGCAGTGCAACAAATAAGTTGCACTATCATTATCAACTCTGCATCTTTTAGCTTCAATACTATGAATATGTGTATCTTCACTATTGAGATTCAAAAAGAATAGACCACTCTTTAAGGGTGCATGACCATAAAAGATATTACTCATATAAATAGAACAACCATTATTCTCTGATTTAAATGAATAACCGTCTCACATTAAACAAGATCTAGATATAATGTTCATGCTTAACGCTGGCACCAAATAACAATTATTTAGGTCTAAAACTAATCCCGAAGGTAGATGTAGAGGTAGTGTGCCGACCGCGATCACATCGACTCTGGAACCATTTCCCACACGCATTGTCACCTCACCCTTTGCCAATCTTCGCTTAATCCGTAGTCCCTGTTTCGAGTTGCAAATATTAGCAACAGAACCAGTATCAAATACCCAGACACTACTGCGAGAATTAGTAAGGTACACATCAATAACATGTATATCGCATATACCTTTGTTCACCTTGCCATCCTTCTTATCCGCCAAATACTTGGGGCAGTTCCGCTTCCAGTGACCAGTCTGTTTGCAGTACAAGCACTCAGTCTCAGGCCTAGGTCCAGACTTGGGTTTCTTCTCCTGAACAGCAACTTGTTTGCCGTTCTTCTTCCCTTTGCCTTTTTTCTTGAAACTGGTGGTCTTGTTGACCATCAACACTTGATGCTCCTTCTTGATTTCTACCTCTGCAGCCTTTAGCATTGCGAAGAGCTCGGGAATCGTCTTATCCATCCCTTGCATGTTATAGTTCATCACGAAGCTCTTGTAGCTTGGTGGCAGTGATTGAAGAATTCTGTCAATAACACTATCATCTGGATGATTAACTCCCAGTTGAATCAAGTGATTGTTATACGCAGACATTCTGAGTATATGCTCACTGACAGAACTGTTCTCCTCCATCTTGCAGCTGTAGAACTTATTGAAGACTTCATATCTCTCAATCCGGGAATTTGCTTGAAATATTAACTTCAACTCTTGGAACATCTCATATGCTCCATGACGTTCAGAACGTTGTTGAAGTCCTGGTTCTAAGCCATAAAGCATGGCACACTGAACTATCGAGTAGAGTAGTCATCAGCTTTGCTCTGCCAGACGTTCATAACATCTGGTGTTGCTCCTGCAGCAGGTTTGGCACCTAGCGGCGCTTCCAGGACGTAATTCTTCTGTGCAGCAATGAGGATAATCCTCAAGTTACGGACCCAGTCCGTGTAATTGCTACCATCATCTTTCAAATTTGCTTTCTCAAGGAACACATTAAAATTCAACGGAACAACAACACGTGCCATCTATCTACAACAACATAGACATGCAAAATACTATTAGGTACTAAGTTCGTGATAAATTAAAGTCCAGTTAATCAAATTATTAAAGAACTCCCACTTAGATAGACATCCCTCTAATCATCTAAGTGATCACATGATCCATATCAACTAAACCATGTCCGATCATCACGTGAGATGGAGTAGTTTTCAATGGAGAACATCACTATGTTGATCATATCTTCTATATGATTAACGCTCGACCTTTCGGTCTCCACTGTTACGAGGCCATATCTGCATGTGTTAGGCTTGTCAAGTTTAACCCGAGTATTCTGCATGTGCAAAACTGGCTTGCACCCGTTGTATGTGAACATAGAGCTTATCACACCCGATCATCACGTGGTGTCTCGGCACGATGAACTTTCGCAATGGTGCATACTCAAGGAGAACACTTGTACCTTGAAATTTAGTGAGAGATCATCGTATAATGCTACCGCCGATCTAAGCAAAATAAGATGCATAAAAGATAAACATCACATGCAATCAATATAAGTGATATGATATGGCCATCATCATCTTGTGCTTGTGATCTCCATCTCCGAAGCACCGTCATGATCACCATCGTCACTGGCGCGACACCTTGATCTCCATCGTAGCATCGTTGTCGTCTCGCCAAATATTGCTTATACGACTATCGCTACCGCTTAGTGATAAAGTGAAGCCATTACAGGGTGATTTCATTGCATACAATAAAGTGACAACCATATGGCTCCTGCCAGTTGCCGATAACTTGGTTACAAAACATGATCATCTCATACAATAAAATATAGCATCATGTCTTGACCATATCACATGACAACATGCCCTGCAAAAACAAGTTAGACGTCCTCTACTTTGTTGTTGCAAGTTTTACGTGGCTGTTACGGGCTGAGCAAGAACTGTTCTTACCTACGCATCAAAACCACAACGATAGTTTGTCAAGTTGGTGATGTTTTAACCTTCTCAAGGACCGGGCGTAGCCACACTCGATTCAACTAAAGTTGGAGAAACTGACACCCGCCAGCCACCTGTATGCAAAGCACGTCGGTAGAACCAGTCTCGCGTAAGCGTACACGTAATGTCGGTCTAGGCCACTTCATCCAACAATACCGCCAAACCAAAGTGTGACATGCTGGTAAGCAGTATGACTTGTATCGTCCACAACTCACTTGTGTTCTACTCGTGCATATAACATTTACGCATAAACCTGGCTCGGATGCCACTGTTGGGGAACGTAGTAATTTCAAAAAAATTCTACGCACACACAGGATCATGGTGATGCATAGCAACGAGAGGGGAGAGTGTGTCCATGTACCCTCATAGACCGAAAGCAGAAGCGTTAGCACAACGCGGTTGATGTAGTCGTACGTCTTCACGATCCGACAGATCCAAGTACCGAACGCACGGCACCTCTGAGTTCAGCACACGTTCAGCTCGATGACGTCCCACGAACTCCGATCCAGCAGAGCTTCACGGGAGAGTTTCGTCAGCACGACGGCGTGATGACGGTGATGATGATGCTACCGACGCAGGGCTTCGCCTAAGCACCGCTACGATATGATCGAGGTGGATTATGGTGGAGGGGACACCGCACATGGTTGGGAAAGATCAACAGATCAACTTGTGTGTCTAGAGGTGCCCCCTGCCCCCGTATATAAAGGAGCAAGGGGGGAGGCTGGACGGCCCCTGTAGGCGCACCAGGAGGAGGAGTCCTCCTCCTAGTAGGAGTAGGACTCCCCTCTTTCCTACTCCTACTATGAGGGGGGAAAGAACTCCTAGTCCAATTCGGACCAGAGGGGGAGGGGCACGCGGCCTGCCCTAGGCCAGCCCTCTCTCCCTCTCTCTCTCCACTAAGGCCCATAAGGCCCACTATTTCTCCCGGGGGGTCCCGTAACCCTTCGGCACTCCGATTTTCTCCGAAACTACCCGGAACACTTCTGGTGTCTGAATATAGTCGTCCAATATATCGATCTTGACGTCTCGACCATTTCGAGACTCCTCGTCATGTCCGTGATCATATCCAGGACTCCGAAATACCTTCGGTACATCAAAAAACAAAAACTCATAATACCAATCGTCACCGAACTTTAAGCGTGCGGACCCTACGGGTTCGAGAACTATGTAGACATGACCGAGACACGTCTCCGGTCAATAACCAATAGCGGAACCTGGATGCTCATATTGGCTCCCACATATTCTATGAAGATCTTTATCGGTCAAATCGCATAACAACATACGTTGTTTCCTTTGTCATCAGTATGTTACTTGCCCGAGATTCGATCATTGGTATCTCAATACCTAGTTCAATCTCGTTACCGACAAGTCTCTTTACTCGTTCCGTACTACATCATCCCGCAACTAACTCATTAGTTACAATGCTTGCAAGGCTTATAGTGATGTGCATTACGGGGTGGGCCCAGAGATACCTCTCCGACAATCAGAGTGACAAATCCTAATCTTGATTTATGCCAACTCAACAAGTACCATCGAAGACACCTGTAGAGCACCTTTATAATCACCCAGTTACTTGTGACGTTTGGTAGCACACAAAGTGTTCCTCCGGTAATCGGGAGTTGCATAATCTCATAGTGATAGGAACATGTATAAGTCATGAAGAAAGCAATAGCAGTAAACTAAATGATCAAGTGCTAAGCTAACGGAATGGGTCAAGTCAATCACATCATTCACCTAATGATGTGATCCCGTTAATCAAATGACAACTCATGTCTATGGTTAGGAAACTTAACCATATTTGATTAATGAGTTAGTCAAGTAGAGGCATACTAGTGACACTCTGTTTGTCTATGTATTCACACATGTACTAAGTTTCCGGTTAATACAATTCTAGCATGAATAATAAACATTTATCATGATATGAGGAAATAAATAATAACTTTATTATTTCCTCTAGGGCATATTTACTTCATGTATCTCTTTGTGTTTCGAGGATCTAGCATATGTGTGACCATATCTTGTTGGTTTTAGTGTTTCTCTCGTGTTTCCCCTCGTGATTCCCCTCGTTTCCCCCCTCTTGTTTTTCGTGTTCTTCACGGAATCCGCTCCTTTCGTGAAAGATCGGCCGTATAGGGTTCCACCCTCCATCATCTTGGTATCATGAGCCTGGTTGATCATGATTTCGGAGCCTCCCCTCTTTGTTTTCTAGCCTAATTTTGTTGTGTTCTTCCCCCAATTTCGAAAATCCCCACCAAAAATAGCCCTAATTTTTTTTGTGATTTGTTGGTTTGATGTTGTTTTGTGGATTTTGATCCATGGATTTGCTTGGTTTCAAGTGGATCTAGCATTTCCCCAAGTTTCCCCACTTTCCATCCACGAAATCTCATCAATTTTGACCCCCAAATCATCAAATTCCGCCCAAAATCGCGTCCCGGATCTCAAATCCCGCGTTGACCCCGATACTCCGGACGACCGTCACTTTTACAGACGTCCGGAGCCCAGGAATGACCAGACGTCCGCAACCTTCCGGACGACCGGAACCCCCTAACCCGAGCCAAATTTACGGATTTCCGAGCCCTCCGGACGTCCGGCCCCGGACATCCGTCCTTTTACGGACGTCCGTAACCTGTAGTTTCAGACTTCAGCTGATTCTTGTTTCGGCCATAACTAATTCATCCGAACTCCAATTTTGATGTTCTTTAGCTCGTTTTGAACCTCTTGACACCCCCCTTCCCACAAAAATACCACCAACATCATTTGACTCCATCAAAATTTTGGAACTTTGGCATCTCTGCCTAGGGCTTCCACCACATCATCTGCTACACCACCACCGACTTCCACAACCTAACCAATTTTGTTCCCCTTCGCATTAGTGGTTATTTGAGTTGTGATTTGAGTCTCCTAATGTGTTTAGGCTACTTAGGGACAGTTGCTTCTTCATCAACCACCACTACCGCATAGGCTTACCCACCATACACTTCCACCACCTCAACTTAACCCAATTTTGTTTGACCTTATTTGAGTTGTGTGTTGTGTCTCCTAAGGTGTTTTGGCTACTTAGGGACGGTGACCTCAACTTCGAAATCATGTATAGTACACCACCTTACCCTCCTTTTCCGCATTGCGTCTCAAAACCCATCATTGCATTTCCGGAATCCCTTTGAGCTTCTGCAAAACCACCACTGCATCCCTCTACAACCATTTGACATTTGCCTTTGAGATTTCGAGTTCATGGTCTTTTCATTTCCTAATGTGTTTGGGCTACTTACGGACAAGTCTCCATCATCTTGGTATCTCCATCAACATCACTAATACGTCTCCAACGTATCTATAATTTATGAAGTATAAATGCCATGTTTACAATAATTTTTATATGATTTTGGTATGATTTGATTAGAACTAACCCGGAATGACGTTGTTTTTAGCAGAACTACCGTGGTGTTGTTTTTTTGCAGAAATAAAAGTTGTCGGAATACGATGAAAATCACCAGAGATTTTTTCTGGAAAATATGAAAAATACTGGAACGAAAATCTACCAAAGGGGAGTCACGGGGGCCCGACGAGGGTGGGGGGCGCGCTCACCCCCTGGGGCGCGCCCCCTACCTCGTGGACTCCCTGAGGGCCCCCCTGACGTGAAATCAACGCCAACTTCTCCTATGCATACAAAAAACTTCGAAAATTAACCTAGATCGGAAGTTCCACCGCCACAAGTCTCTGTAGCCACGAGAAATCAATCTAGGCCCTCTCTGGCACCCTGCCGGAGGGGGCCATCATCACCGGAGGGCATGGAGGAGGATCCCGGAGGGGCCATCATCGTCATGAAGGCCAAGGACCAGAGGGAGAAGCTCTCCCCATCCAGGGGGGCATGGAGGAGGAAGCACAAGGGGGAGAACCTCTCCTTCTCTCTCGGTGGCGCCGGAGTGCCATCGGGAGGGGAATCATTGCCGCGGTGATTGTCTTCATAACCATCACCATCATCATCACCATCCTCATCTCTTTTACGGGTCCACTCTCCCGCACCCCGCTATAATCCCTACTTGAACATGGTGCTTTATGCCACATATTATGATCCAATGATGTGTTGCCATCCTATGGTGTTTTGAGTAGATATCCTTTGTCTTTGGGTTGATTGATGATCTAGATTGGTATTAGTTGTATGTTTCACTTTGGTGTTGTCCTATGGTGCCCTTCGTGTCGCGCAAGCGTGAGGGATTCTCGCTATAGGGTGTTGTAGTATGTCCATGGTTTGCTTATTGTCTGTGTCGCATGAGTGACTGAAACACAAATACGGATAAGCGGGACATGGCGTATGGGAATAAAGAGGACTTGATACTTTAATGTTATGGTTGGGTTTTACCTTAATGATCTTTAGTAGTTGCGGATGCTTGCTAGAGTTCCAATCATAAGTGCATATGATCCAAGAAGAGAAAGTATGTTAGCGTATGCCTCTCCCTCATATGAAATTTTAATAGTGATTACCGGTCTTGTTAACAATTGCCTAGGTCAATTTCGCACACTGATACGTCTCCAACGTATCTATAATTTTTTATTGTTCCATGCTATAATATATCCTGTTTTGGACATTATTGGGCTTTATTATACACTTTTATATTATTTTTGGGACTAACCTATTAACCGGAGGCCCAGCCCAGAATTTCTGCTTTTTTGCCTATTTTAGGGTTTCGCAGCAAAAGAATATCAAACGGAGTCCAAAGGGAATGAAACCTTCGGGAACGTGATTTTTGGAACGAACATGATCCAGAGGACTTGGACCCTACGTCAAGCAATCAACAAGGAAGGCACGAGGTAGGGGGCGCGCCTACCCCCCCAGGCGCGCCCTCCACCCTCGTGGGGCCCACGTTGCTCCACCGATGTACTCCTTCCTCCTATATATACCTACGTACCCCCAAACTACCAGATATGGAGCCAAAACCCTAATTCCACCGCCGTAACTTTCTGTATCCACGAGATCCCATCTTGGGACCTTTTCCAGAGCTCCGCCGGAGGGGGTATCGATCACGGAGGGCTTCTACATCAACACCATAGCCTCTCCGATGAAGTGTGAGTAGTTTACTTCAGACCTACGGGTCCATAGTTATTAGCTAGATGGCTTCTTCTCTCTTTTTGGATCTCAATACAAAGTTCTCCCCCTCTCTTGTGGAGATCTATTCGATGTAATCTTCTTTTGCGGTGTGTTTGTTGAGATCGATGAATTGTGGGTTTATGATCAAGTTTATCTATGAACAATATTTGAATCTTCTCTGAATTCTTTTATGTATGATTGGTTATCTTTGCAAGTCTCTTCGAATTATCAGTTTGGTTTGGCCTACTAGATTGATATTTCTTGCAATGGGAGAAGTGCTTAGCTTTGGGTTCAATCTTGCGGTTTCCTTTCCCAGTGATAGTAGGGGCAGCAAGGCACGTATTGTATTGTTGCCATCGAGGATAACAAGATGGGGTTTATATCATATTGCATGAGTTTATCCCTCTACATCATGTCATCTTGCTTAAAGCGTTACTCTGTTCTCTTGAACTTAATACTCTAGATGCATGCTGGATAGCAGTCGATGTGTGGAGTAATAGTAGTAGATGCAGGCAGGAGTCGGTCTACTTGTTTTGGACGTGATGCCTATATACATGATCATACCTAGATATTCTGATAACTATGCTTAATTCCGTCAATTGCTCAACAGTAATTTGTTCACCCACCGTAATACTTATGCTCTCGAGACAAGCCTCTAGTGAAACCTATGGCCCCCGAGTCTATTTTCCATCATATTAATCTTCCAATACTTAGTTATTTCCTTTGCCATTTAGTTTACTTGCATCTTTATTTCTCTTTATCATAAAAATACCAAAAATATAATATTATCATATCTATCAGATCTCACTCTCGTAGGTGACCGTGAAGGGATTGACAAACCCTTTATCGCGTTGGTTGCGAGGAGTTTATTTGTTTGTGTAGGTGCGAGGGACTCGTGCGTGGCCTCCTACTGGATTGATACCTTGGTTCTCAAAAACCGAGGGAAATACTTACGCTGCTCTACTGCATCACCCTTTCCTCTTCAAGGGAAAACCAACGCAGTGCTCAAGATGTAGCAAGAAGGATTTCTGGCGCCGTTGCCGGGGAGTCTACGCAAAAGTCAACATCCCAAGTACCCATCACAAACCCTCAACATCCCAAGTACCCATCACAAACCCTTATCTCCCGCATTACATTATTTGCCATTTGCCTCTCGTTTTTCTCTCCCCCACTTCACCCTTGCCGTTTTATTCGCCCTCTCTCCCTGCATCCTCCCTCTCTTTCTCTATTCGCTTCTTTTTGCCCGTTTCTTGCTTGCTTGTGTGTCGGATTGCTTGCTTGTCATTATAGCTAGTCCCCTATCTTCCCCTTTGTCTCCCGAGTTTGAGGTTCTTCACTTCAAACAAAGATAAGGAGAAAACTTAAAAGATGCTTGGTTTAGAATGATGGGGTTTTATCGTAATTGCACCCTAGAGGTGAATTTTAGAATTCCGCTTCACAACTTTTATGCTGGATTGAATTTATATCATAGACAACTCTTAGATTGCATTGCCAAATGAAATTTTATTGAAATTGATACTAACGGATCTCACAAAGTTTTTGTTAAAGTTTTGTGTGGATGAAGTGTTCGAAGAACGAGGAGTTACCGATGTGAGAAGAATAAAGAGAGGCAAGAGCTCAAGCTTGGGGATGCCCAATGCACCCCAAGTAAATATTTTAAGGATAATCAAGAATCTAAGCTTGGGGATGCCCCAGTTGGCATCCCATCTTTCTTCTTCAACAATTATCGGTATACCTCGGTTTTTGTTTTGTTCACATGATTTGTGTCCTTTATGTTTTTATTTTTATTTAAGAACCATGCTAGTATGAGATGTCCCTTCAACAATTTATATAATACTTCATGTGCTTCGCTTATATCTTCTAAGTATGATCTTATAGAATTGCTCTTTGAGCTTCACTTAAAACTTTTGTGTATGGATTTATAGAATGCTTCATGTGTTTCACTTATACATTTTGAGCTTGGATATTGGTTAGTCTATATTAATTGTAGAACGCTCCATGAAATTCACTTATATCTTTTGGAGTATGAATAATACTATCATCTAAAGTGGGTTTGGAAGAGTGTCAACTTTAGGAACTAGCGATCCCGCCATTCCGAATGGGGAGAATTTTGCTTATATGGAGAGTAGTAAAATTTCTATGCTCATAGATCATGAAAAGAATGCTTTTATGTGATGGTAATATTGTTGAACTCATTCATGATGCTACTGAAAATTATTATGACGGAGGAATACATGTTTGTAGGAGTTGCAATAATATCAAGTTTCCTCTCTATATGCTTAAGGTTTTCAAGTTATACTTGTTTTTCCTTCCTATGCTAGTTGATTCTTGTTCCTATAAATTATGTGCTCACAAAATCCCTAGGCATAGGAAGTGGGTTAGATTTAAATATGCTAGTCATATTCTTCATGATGCTCTCTTTATGTTCCAATTATTATCTTTTATGTGAGCATCATTGAAATCATCATGCCTAGCTAAAAGGCATTAGAAAAGCGCTTGTTGGGAGACAACCCAATATTTACCCTTACTGTTTTTGTGTGTTCTAATGATTAAGCTACTGTATTAATCATGTATTATAGCTTTTGTTTCAATAAAGTGCGAAGTAAGACCTTTGGGAAGACTTGGGTGAAAGTTAATGTGATCTTGCTGTAAAAAACAGAAACTTTGCTCTCACGCGATTTGCTACCATTTTTATTGGAGAGTGTGATTATGCTTATTATTTTTGCAGAAGATTAATAGACAAATTCCTCACGTCCACCAATTTATTTCAGAATTGTTGGAGTAGCATAAGTATGGTTGGTGTTCAGATCATTACAGACTGTTCTGTTTCTGACAGATTCTGTTTTCATTGCATAGTTTGCTTGTTTTCTAGTTTCTATGGCTTATATTCCTCAATATAAATTGTAGAAATGATATGGTACAATAGGCATTGTTTGAGAACAATTATGAACCTTGTCTTTGACAGTACCAAAGTGAATGGTTTCCTCTTTATCATACTAACCTATCTCATGAAGTTCCGTTAAGTTTTGTGTGATTGAAGTTTTCAAGCTTTGGGTGAGATATCAATATGTGGAGAATAAGGAGTGGAAAGACCCTAAATTTGGGGATTCCCAAGGCACCCAAAGGTAATATTCAAGAAAGACTCCAGCGCCTAAGCTTGGGGATGCCCCGGAAGGCATCCCCTCTTTCGTCTTCAAAACTATCAGTATACCTTACTCGGAGCTATTTTTTTATTCGTCACATGATATGTGTTTTGCTTGGATCGTATTTTCAATTTTATTTGCTGTTTGAATAAAATCATTGGATCTGAAATATTGAATGAAAATGAATCCTCCCATGGCTAGTTAATTATTTGACTACTCAGTGTCCTTCACTTATATCTTTTGGAGTAGTTTACTCACGTGCTTCACGTATATCCTATGAGTAAATGGTTGAATAATTGAATATCATAAATCTGAATTTATATATGTTTCATATGCTTATACCATGGGGAGTAATGACTTCACACAGAATAAGTATAGATAGTAAACTTATTGAAAGTTAGCAAACGTAGAATTGGTCACTTGAACAATTCATGAAAGAATATTGAAGGAAGAGAGATTTCACATATAAATATACTACCTTGGACATCTTTTGTAATTGTGAGCACTCATTAAAATATGACATGCTAAAAGGTTGATGTCGTACAAGGAAGACAACGTAATGGGTTATGTTTTCTTATATCTGAAATAAAGTATATTGTCTTGGATCATCCAACATGTTGAGCTTGCCTTTCCCTCTTATGCTAGCCAAATTCTTTGCACCAAGTAGAAATACTACTTGTGCTTCCAAACATCCCTTAAAACGAGTTTTGCCATGAGAGTCCACCATACCTACCTATGGATTGAGTAAGATCCTTCAAGTAAGTTGTCATCGGTGCATGTAATAAAAATTGCACTCTAAATATGTATGATCTATTAATGTGGAGAAAATAAGCTTTATACGATCTTGTGATGTGGAAGAAATAAAAGCGACGGACTACATAATAAAGATCCATATCACAAGTGGCAATATAAAGTGACGTTCTTTTGCATTAGATTTTGTGCATCCAACCATAAAAGCGCATGACAACCTCTGCTTCCCTCTGCGAAGGGCCTATCTTTTACTTTTATCTTCTACCCTTATGCAAGAGTCATGGTGATCTTCATCTTTCCTTTTTACATTTTATCCTTTGGCAATCACATTGTGTTGGAAAGATCCTGATATATATATCCAATTGGATGTAAGTTATCATGAACTATTATTGTTGACATTACCCTTGAGGTAAAATTTTGGGAGACGAATCTATAAGCCCCTGTCTTTCTCTGTGTCCGATTAAGACTTTGAACCCATAAATATCACGTGAGTGTTAGCAATTATGAAAGATAAATGATAGTTGAGTATGTGGAGTTTGCTAAATCAAAGCTCTGACATAGACCCTTCCTGAAAATAAGATGAATTGCAATTGTTTGATGACTAAGAATAGAATTTGTTAGTTTCAAGAAAGTTTATGATCTATACTTTAACATGTGAATAGCTTGTTACTTGATCATGAAAAGTTTTATGATAATGAGCTACTGTTATGATATATAATGATGCTAGAAAAAGTGACTGGACCTCTCATTGATCAGACTTGTGCACTTGCTAGCATTCACACTCCATAAATTATTTCTTTTATCATTTACCTACTCGAGGACGAGTAGGAATTAAGCTTGGGGATGCTGATACATCTCGAACGTATCTATAATTTATGAAGTATTCATGCCATGTTTACAATATTTTTATATGATTTTGGTATGATTTGATTAGAACTAACCCAAACTGACGCTATTTTCAGCAGAACTACCATGGTGTTGTTTTTATGTAGAAATAAAAGTTCTCGAAATATGATGAAAATCAACGGAGATTTTTTCTAGAAAATATGAAAAATACTGGAACAAAAATCTACTGGAGGGGAGTCACGGGGGCTCCACGAGGGTGGGGGGCGCACCCACCCCCCTAGGGCGCGCCCCCTGCCTCGTGGACTCCCAGAGGGCCCCCTTGACGTGAAATCAACGCCAACTTCTCCTATAAATACAGAAACCTCCGAAAATTAACCTAGATCAGAAGTTCCGCTGCCGCAAGCCTCTGTAGCCACGAGAAATCAATCTAGGCCCTCTCTGGCACCCTACCGGAGGGGCCCATCATCACCGGAGGGCATGGAGGAGGATCCCAGAGGGGCCATCATCGTCATGAAGGCCAAGGAACAGAGGGAGAACCTCTCCCCGTCCAGGGGGGAGGCCATGGAGGAGGAAGCACAAGGGGGAGAACCTCTCCTTCTCTCTCTCGGTGGCGCCGGAGTGCCATCGGGAGGGGAATCATCGTCGCGGTGATCGTCTTCATCAACATCACCATCATCATCACCATCCTCATCTCTTTTACGCGGTCCACTCTCCCGCACCCCGCTATAATCCCTACTTGAACATGGTTCTTTATGCCACATATTATGATCCAATGATGTGTTGCCATCCTATGATGTTTTGAGTAGATATCTTTGTCTTTGGGTTGATTGATGATCTAGATTGGTATGAGTTGTATGTTTTACTTTGGTGCTGTCCTATGGTGCCCTCCGTGTCGCGCAAGCGTGAGGGATTCTCGCTGTAGGGTGTTGCAATATGTCCATGGTTTGCTTATTGTCTGCATTGCATGAGTGACTGAAACACAAACACGGATAAGCGGGACATAGCATATGGGAACAAAGAGGACTTGATACTTTAATGCTATGGTTGGGTTTTACCTTAATGATCTTTAGTAGTTGCGGATGCTTGCTAGAGTTCCAATCATAAGTGCATATGATCCAAGAAGAGAAAGTACGTTAGTGTATGCCTCTCCTCATATGAAATTGCAATAGTGATTACCAGTCTTGTTAACAATTTCCTAGGACAATTCCGCACACCGATCCACCATTATTCCACACTCGCTATTTATAATATTTAGTAATATATTCTAACTTTATGATAACAGCACCTACTTTAATATTTTAGCTCTCCGTTACAATACAAAGTTATCCACTTCATACCCACAACATAGTTTTATTTCTCGTTGCTAGTTGGAAGCAAACGTTCGGTGTACGTAGAGTCGTATCAGTGGCAGATAGGGCTTGAGAGAATATTGATCTTACCTTTAGGTCCTTGTGCGTTTGACACTCCATACTTATCACTTCCACCTATGATGATTCCCTGCACTTGGGGATTATCAATCACCGCCACTCATCATCACCGCGGACGGTAACCTCCATATCATCTTGGTATCGTGGTATCGCTCCATTGTATATTCCCTTGCCATTGCATTGATAACCCCTAGACCATTTTCCATCACTTGCCTATCGATACTAGCCATTTGAGTAGCTGGCAACGTTACTTGTGCACATTAGTGGTATACACTTTCCATTACATACATACCATACCATATCGGTATCATTTTGGTATCATATCATCTCGTGTGCCTCAAGTTTGTTCTCGCATATATACAATTGATATCTTGTTTTGTGCATTGTACAAAAGTGGCCATACACAAAAAAAGAATAAAGCTTTTAAGCAAAAGAGAAAGAGCAAAGAAGCTTGTAAGCAAGTGCCATAGCATCAAACCATTGCATATAAGATTGTCATATCCGATCATCTTGGATCATACCACCGGACCATCATACACATAGCATAATTGGGATAGAAAGCTCATACATTTTTGCATCTTATAGGTTGTGCACAAGTGTCGTATCCGCCTAGTGAGCAATCATGCTAGCGTCTCTCTTGAGTTGTGCAACACGAGCGTTTTCCGTGGATTCCACATTTTGTGCTTATTCCTTGGTTGCACGACCCCATTTATCTATCCGTGTGTGTGTTTCTGTGTGCCACATATTGCTATTGGTCTACTTGTTTCACTTGTGAATTTGTGAATCTTTTTCAACATTATTGACTCTTGCTAACATTTTACATCAAATGTTTTTGTGCCACTATCCTCACCGAGCTCCACCATAAGCCTTATTTTTGTAGGTGTGAGAAACCGACAAGATCGATACCAATTGTGATATTTCCTTATTACATCATTGAGTGATCATTGATCCATCTTCAACATCGGTCAATGTACATTTGGTATAGTTCTTCGCTTTCTCCCACTCATATTTGCTCGAGTCTTGTGATGGATAGGCACGACGTTTCATCTCCGGTCTTCCACAACAACGACGGCGTGAACAACTACATCACCAAAGCGTCAATCTTTGATCTACAACGACAAATGCAAGACGCACAATCATGATTTAGAGAGCGCATCGAGAACCTCTCCATCGACATTCATCACTCCAAAGCAAGGAAAAGGGACTACATCGACAACAAGCTTTCCGCACAAAAGGAGGAACAAGATGCAAGGATGGAGGAGATTCGGACTTTGTTGATCAACCGTTCTTCCCCTTCATCATCCTCAAGGAAACGGCGAGCAAGTCAATCATCTTCGGAGCGCCCAAACGATGCAAGCGCAAGTCGTCCACGTCCACATCTCCATGGAGACCACCATCACGTTTGTGATCCACATCGTCACGAAGGGCAAGTCACCTCCAAGAATCATGTGCACGACGACGATGAACACCATCGATCTCTGGCACGACAATGACACCATCACCATGAAGATGCTCGCCAAGCGCAAACTTACAAGTACCAACAAGCCCTACTTCATGCCAAGTCCAAACTTCATGAGCACAAAAGAAGATCGCGAGACGAGCACCACCAAGACGGAGCTACAGCTATGCCAACCACTTTGGCATCTTCGCCAAGTGCTATCAAGGCATCTTCGCTTCGGACGTACGACATCTTTGTCTACTTCCCATGAGTTCGCCTACATCAACATCTTCAACTATAAGGCGACCACCTACGAGCGAGGGCGACACTTCCATCTTTGGAAGCCCCTCAAGAAAGATGGCCGAGCATGGGAAATTCCCTTCGGTCATGGAGATGAGCTACGAGGTGTCACATCATATGGACCTCCTACAACAAGACGGTGACAAGAAGGTCGATCTAGGGCCATCCCCTTCGACCACAGTGAAAAGCATGAACCTCTTCAACTACATGAAGACGGCGCCCCCAAAGGACTCATTCTCCGAGTCAAGCTATGAGACCGCACATGAGACCTTATCTGTGGTCTTAGAGGAGAGTGATGATGTGCCATCTTCGGCCTTCATCCACGGCTACGACCAGTACATAATTGAGCGTGGAGACATTTGCACCTACATCTCTCCGACACCCACATATGATGAGATGCCCCAATTGCCATGTGAGGAGAGCCACCACCACATGAGTGACTCCACCATACATGACATTGAGAGAATTTCCTATGAGAGGATGAGTGTGACCACCACTAGCCCCACACTTGAGAGCATGCCACACATCCTATGTGAGGTTGAGAGCCATTTTAGTGACTCCACCAACCATATAAGTGAGAGCATCCAAGAGGGAGTGAGTGAGCCACAACACTTAGTGAGTGATGTAGTTGAGACGGCATGTGAGGCCACTTTGATTTCTAATGACTTAACCTCTACTCCTAGTGTGTTTTCTTCTTTGGTCCTAGGTCTCCTACATGATGACACGCCTATCCTCGACGAGTCCATACCTCCAATGGAGACAACGATGGCCATGGTGGAAGTGTTAGGATGATCTCCACCATGTGGGCCCAACGGCCCACCGGGCCCTTAGATCCGCGCCCTGATCGGGGGCGCTCAACCCACTATGGGTGACGGGCCCAGGTGGGGGCCGGCGGCTCGCATCACGAGGTTCGTCCAGCGCAGTACACCCCCCACCTAATCCCCTACCGATCTAGGGTTAGTGCAGTGCTGACGGGAAGCGCCGCCACCACTCCGCCCACTCTTTGCCACGACCGCCGCCATCCACCATGGCCGGCAACTGGAGCTCCTCGAGCCACAAGGAGAAGGTAGGTTCACCGGATTAATCTACCCTACCCGATCCATAGATCTATCAATGGTATCAGCCAGATTGGGTTAGATTTTTTCGGTTGAAAAGAAACAGAGAAATCAAAGCAAAAGAAATCCCCTCCCACAAGAACCCTGAAGTTACAGGGCAAAGAAAATCACCGGAACAGAGCCTTGGCTCGCCGGCAAAGAGCGCCGCCACAAGGCCACGCCGTTCCTCTCAATCCGGACGGGCATCGGCAAGCCGAGAGGTTCGGAAGAAGAACACACCCCACAGGGGCAAAGGGCACCACCACTGAGCCGTTTGACGGTGGCGCGTTCACCCTGGAGGTGCTCGCGCATGCCGGCAAAGGGGCCAGCAGGGGCGCCGCCTTCACATCCACGCCGGCGCAAGAGAGCAGATGAGGGCTCTGCTCGCATCTCTCTCTCTCTAACAGGATGCAGTGGATGGGGGAGAAAGGGAAGGGGAAGGTGAAAGAGACGGTGGCCGGACGCGGTGCGGTGGCCGCTCGACGCCGTCGCCGGCAGCCGGCCAGCTCCGGACTCGCTGCTGTGCTGCTGTGAACAGAGACGAAGAGGGAGAGGCGCCGCGCGGCGGACTAGAGAAAGGGAAGGAAAAATGACGGGAAAGGGAAAAGAGCGCCGTGGCGCGGCGCGGTGGCAGTCGTCGCATCCGCCGGCGACCGGGCGCGGCGCGGAGGCCCGACGTGTGGGACAGAGCGAGAGATGAGGTGGAGACGAGGAGAGAACGAGGCTAGGGTTGCGAGCGGCCGGCGCTGGCGGTTTTGTTCCAGCGAAACGCACGCTGGACCGTCCGATCGTCGCGGACGGCGGCGATTGAAACCCTAGCTGGTGCGCTGGGCCGCTGGGCCGAAAGGGAGGCCAAGCTGCAGCCGGGTGCTGGCCGAGGCCGCCGCAGCCGCGCGCTGGGCCGAGGCCGCAGCCGCGCGCCGGGCCAGCTGCAATTTTTTATTCTGGTTTGTTATTTGTCCAGTTTTCTGGGCAGATCTCAAATAGTTTTTCTATGCAAATTTTTCCAATGAAAATTTTGTTTAGAAAATAGAAAAGTAAAAAGAAAAATAGAAAAGTTTCTGAAAATAAAATAAAAATGAAAATATAAAATTTTCAGAAAAAGAAAGGTTCATGAATCTTATAAAGAGAATAATAAAGTTCACGAATTTTTATTTAGTCAAAGAAAAGTTTCTATAAAGAATAAAAGGTTCATGAATTTTTATTCATGTTTTTCCTCTGCAAATAAAAATAAAAGTGCTCCTTTAAAAGTGAATAGAAGTAAAGTAAAAGATCAAATTGTTGCCTCTCTAATGCTTTTTTGAACCAACCGGTTAAAATTGCTTCGAGAGTAAAAGAGTGCAGAATTGTTTCTGCATAGAATATTGAAAGTTTCCGCTGCAAAGAAAAAGTTTTATCCTCCAATTAAATTGGAACCAACGGGAAAATTTAATTGGAAGAACTGTTCTTAGCAATGTTTTCCCCTGTGGGTGAAATAAGATGCCAATAGTTTCCGATATGATAAAAGAAAGATATTTCTTTTAAAGTTAAAATATGGTATTGTTATTTTCTGACCAACGTTGATGATAACAGTACTATAATTCTATGAGTCTTATGTTCAAAGCTTAAATCTCTGATAAATTTTGTATCAAAGTGATCATTTTTCAGAGAAGAGTTAAAGATGAAGAAATGCTCTTGAACTAGAGAAATGTATATTTCTTGTTTCCGCTGCAATAAAGTTGATGATGATGATTATTTCTTAGCAAAGTTGTTTAATAGAAATACTATCATCACATTGTTTATGAGTTATGTAGAAGAATGAGTTTTATTTTAATTCTACCACAACAGTGACTTAGAGTATAAAAAGGAAGTTTTACAAAAGTTTAATGTGCATATTTTTTAACCAGACCAACGTAGGGTTATTTTTATGCTCATTATTGTGATTATTGGCTATGTTTTCTCAGACTAAAAGTTTTCCATGCTTTCATTCGTGAAAGCGAATGGTTGGGTACTTGTGACCCGAAAGATGACCAGGAAAGGTCATAACGTGAGGGAGTATGTTCTCTCTAAAGAATGGCTTCAAAAGAAAGAATTCTTGGATATTAATGCAAGAGAAGAAAACAGATAGATCATTGAGAGTCTTGGTTGACGAATGTCTTTCATGTATTCTATATGAAGAAGATTTTTCAGTCAACATGATTTGAGATGAAACAAGCAACATGCGTGTTTAATTTGACCAACGTCAGATTAAGCATGTGTGTCAAAGAGCGTTCGGATTTATTTCTGAATTTGATGATTGCATATGCAGTCAAAAGAGCCAATTCTGGCATTTATGTTCTTAAAGGGAATTACCCGCATGGCGGGAAAAGATGATTATGATAAAAAAACCGCATAGCGGGAAAAGTCTGGGAAAATACCTGCGTAACTGGGTAAAGTTGACATAGTATTATGTTAGAAATCCTGTATGGCGGGAGAAATTTATGCAAAGGACTTATCCTATATGACAGGAGAAAGATATGATGACTCATGTGCGTTTAATGCGTCCCACTCTGGGAGAAAAGTATGGAGTAGCTGTTTATGCTTTCCTAGTATCGACCGTACACCTTATGTGTAATGATCATTAAGCACTCAATAAATCCAAAGAGAATAAAAGTTACAGACGAACCTAAAGATAAGAATGATATGCAAGTGTGACTTGCAAAAGTACTAATGATCAAGAACTCAGTTGAGTTTCTTAAATGGAATGAGGGAAAAATACTCCCATACCAGTTAAAAGATAACTTCATTTCGCATGAAGTAATCAGATGAATGAAATAGATAATCAAAGTTTCCTCAATTCACAAGAGTTATGAATGGTTTTCGAAATTGTGACAGAAAAGTTCTTGCCACATTTTGAGGGGGAGAAGATACTGTGATGAACATTATGCATCTAAAGTGTTCCATTAATGAAGAATGTGATCGTCTGTGGGAGTACGACGGTCATATTAATACCCCTAAAGAAAAGAAATAGTTGTATTTCTGGATCTTTTATAGTTCCGAAAGTAGAGTAAGTAATACTAAGACGATGCTTAAAGTGCCATAAAGAAGAAGTAAGTAATACTAAGACGATGCTTAAAGTGCCATAAAGAAGAAAGTTTTAAAAGAATAAACCCAAATTATAATTAAAGATACGCCATTTTTTAGTGAAGATGGAGTAATCTGGGGGAGCATGTTGTATGACCTATACAACATATCCCCATACGAGAGAAGTGCCAGTACCTGAGAAACTGATGGTCTCAAGGAATGAGAAAAACAGATACTTCTGATTACTATAAAGTCTATGTTAGTGAAATTCAAATGGAGGTTGATACCACCTCATTTAAAGCGCTCATTCGAGCTTTGAGAAGTGTCTGCTTATCTAAATGATAAGAGACTATGTGAGATGAAATGAAATTGGTGAATCCCGACGATGTTCGGGACTGATGAGTAATTTTCAATGGAGCCAAAACAGTAGGCTGTAAATAGTCTACAAGGACAATGTGACTCCAAAGGAAATATGTAAAGGTGTAAAACACGACTTAAATCGAAAGGTTTTTGCGCGTTTTGCACTGAATATTACAATGAGTGTTGGTAGCACATCATGATCTGCGTTACATCAGATGAAAGATATTATGATCTGAGTTACATCAGATGAAAGTAAAGAACACAAGGGATACTGCCTAAAGAAGTCCTCAAATGTTCAATTGTATTTGTGCAAAGTTATAGAATGGGAAATTCATTTCCTGATCCTGTGCGTGTGGATGACATCCTAACTTGCTAGTGGTGATGTCAACCTACTTGCAGGAGGAGAAAAGAAGTTCTTGTCCGTCCTCAAAGTTCAAAAGAATGTTCTCGGTAGAGTGTCTCTCGTTATAATTATCGAGATTCACCAAGAAAAGAATAAAAGGGGTATTAGGAATATCACATGGACATGCTAAGAAATGTCTCTAAAGTATGCATGCGAGAAAACCTACGCCTGTTCTTATAGTCAAGGGTAATAGAACTGGAAACTATGGTGTTCCAAAAGTTGATGAGAAAAGATTGAAAACGGATATGGTACCATATGCTTCAGCTGTTGGAAGCTCAATATATTGTCCTGACACAGTTCACATATCTGGGTTGTTTTGGCAATGTCCAGTCCATATATAAATCACTGGAATGGAGTCAAAGATATCGGCCTCATGTTGAAAGAAATAAGTGCTCTCGAAATATTGTGAGTACAAAGACATGACTTGTGAAATGTATAGCGAAATCCACAATTGTCGCTAACTTTCACACTTGGAGTTTTGGTGTGGAAAAGCTCCAAAGAATGAACAATTATCATCAATGTGATGCAAAGATATTTTATAGCTTGATATGAGGCTGAGGGACATGCAAAATGGTTAAGGAGACCTGTACCCGGAGTTGATAATGGTTGACAACAGCGATGACCATGTTAAGTAATTCACTCCTATGACAATGAGTCAAGTGTGGTGCCAAACACATTGACACAAACTTGTACGTTGTTAAGGAGAAAGTCTGGAATTATGTTGAAATGCTTGGAGCATAAAAGCAACAGACAAGTGTTTGTAGATCTGCTTATTAAAGGCTTACCGCCCAGTGTGTTCGGAGAACACACAGTCGACATGGGTTTTATGGTATAGTCTAAAATTTCCGGACAATAAAAGGGCCCAAGGTTAACGAATTTGTTTCAAAACAGAGAGGTACGTTGTGGCTGTCTGATTCTATCGGCAATTGAGCTGTGACAATGAAACATGTTCTATGTATTGATCTGTTATGAAACGAGGAAAGTAAAAGTATAAGATCAAAAGTAAAAGTTGAGATCAAGGGGGAGAATGTTAGGATGATCTCCACCGTGTGGGCCCAATGGCCCACCGGGCCCTTAGATCCGTGCCCTGATCGGGGGCGCTCAACCCACTATGGGTGACGGGCCCCTGTCACCTGCACTATATAAAGAGGTGGGGGCCGGCGGCTCGCATCACGAGGTTCGTCCAGCGCCATACACCCCACCTAATCCCCTACCGATCTAGGCTTAGTGCAGTGCTGACGGGAAGCGCCGCCACCACTCCGCCCACTCTCTGCCACCACCGCCGCCATCCACCATGGCCGGCAACTGGAGCTCCTCGAGCCACAAGGAGAAGGTAGGTTCACCAGATTAATCTACCCTACCCGATCGACAGATCTATTAGGAAGGAGATGGACCCCCACATGGTTCCATCAAGATGAAGATGACCACAACTTGGTATTCGACACCTCACCTAAAACAAATGAGCGATGCTCCAAAGGTAACATAGGTGATGGTGCTTCTCTTGTCCCACTAGTGGACTATTTTACGAATGATTGCTTGCATGATGTTGACACACCTATTCCCATGCTTCATGCTACTGCGACTTCCTCATGTCATGACTTACCTATTTATGATGAATATGATGACGAGCATGTCAAGTTGCCTAGTTGTGATGTTATGCTCCATAGGATATCATGTGAAAATTCTTTTGGTCACATCATGTTTGACAATCCATTAAACTTGTCATATGCTATGAGTGAGATCTCCCATATTGCATCATTTCAATCTCAACAAAGTAACTATGCATGTCCCATTAAAATAAATCCCATTTGCACTTATGGCATAGATGACAAGATGGTGGTCATTGGCTTTTGTTTTTCATGTGATGATATTGCCGTGCTTCCTTTACATGATTTGCGCAATTCATCCACTATGCCATGCGATGATCACAATGTTCCAAATATGCATTGTTTTGGATGTTGTCAATATTCTCCGTGTGATGTTTCCACTAATGATCATGAGGAGACCCCCATAGTTTCCTCATACATATTAGGAGATTTTGATGCATTCCATACTTTGCATGATTCTCATAATTGCTTGCACCATATGCATTCTGCGCATAACAATGCTCTAGATATTTCCCATGATGCATTACATAATTTGAGTCTCCATTATTCTATACATAACAACAAACCTATCATGATGGATGCCATGTTTCTATATAACGCATCTCATTTATTTGAGCATTGGATATTTTGTGCTAACCAACACAAACACGTGCACATCATGATGGATGATGTGTACATATACCATGCACACACAATTTTTCCTTTGTATTTGTTTTGTGTAGGTACTCACGTATACTCGTCAACCTCTCAATCCCAAGAGTTGATGAAACAAGCTCTTGTGAGCAACAATGACTTGGGATCCCATGGATTGTCCTTCCCACCATTTTCTTCGCGCAACGACTACACGCTTCTATTTTACTTGGCTCTCACACGGCTATGGGCTATATATCACTCATTACCTTATGCCCATTCTACCATGTTCACTTTGCATGTTATGTTTTTTTCTATGCCTTCTCCATGCAATTGTGACCCTTGCTTGCATTTACCTATGATTCACCATTTTACTACTCATATGTGTATTTGCATGCTTGGTGGAGATCATTGTTGCTATTGCCATGTTTATCATGTGCCTCATGCTATTGATGCTATTTTGCTCATATCTTGCCTTCATGCTTGTGATATGTCACGTGCATTATTCATGCCCACTATTTGCACACATGACATGCTTGCCATGATTCCTTCTAGTACGTTGCATCTTCGCACTACTAGCTTGCTTGACTTGATCACTAAGATTGCTTGCTTTGTCGCATCACCCATGTTCCATTCTTACAAGCTTTCTTGGGTTGATGACATATATTAATGCGAGCATCCTATGGACATCACCACATCAAGAGTTCGTTCGGCAAGTGACACGTGCGACATCTACTTCATACATACAAAGGTGAATCATCTCCTTTACACGTGTCTACTTGTACCTCTCGAGGATGCATAGTATACTACTTGACCCCTCTCTCGTGTGCCTACATAGGTGTGAGCAGAGCTACACATTCATCGAGGAGGAGTCCAAGAAGAAGAGAGCATCTACACCATCCAAGAGGGAAGCCTGGAAGCGAAGAAGGAAGCACCAAGAAGAAGGCAGCAGTTCCCAGGCGACCCCGTGCGCACGGGCCCCTCCGACCCCGTGCCCACGGGCCTCCCAGGCTGGCGGTCCTAAAGACCCCGTGCGCACGGGCGTGTACTGTGCCCACGGGACCCCCGTGTCCACGGGCCTCACGGACCCCGTGTGCACGGGCTCCTGCGTCAGGTCTCTGGATACCCCGTGCGCACGGGCTCCACTTACCCCGTGCGCACGGGGCCCCTGTGTGATGCTGCGGGTTTTGCCCTTGTTTTACCATTTCGCCCCCACTTATCCCTCTCTTTGCCTAGGACTATATATACTCCTTCCCCTCCTCCATTTGGACTTAGCTAAGAATAGATCTAAACATTAGAGCTTACCTCATGTATCTCCCCTTGTGGGATTCCTCTTGAGAGAGAGACACTCCATTTGAGTTCAAGGCCTCCATTAGAGAATATTCCTAGTGGATAAAGCCCCCCTTGAGGGAAGGATCTATCTAGATCATCAAGCCCTCATCTCCTTCATAGGATTTGGGATGAACTCTACCATGTATCTTATTTCCCTTTGATTGTTCATGTACCTTGTGGATCTTGTGTGTTTGTTGGTCTAGTGGATGTGTGATTGGACTTGTTCTTGAGTGTTCCTCTTGTTTTCTCCCTTGTGTTATCTTGTTCTTGGGGATTCCCCCTCCAATTCGTGAAAGATCTCCACTTAGGGTTACACCCTACAACATATATGCTCTTGCCTCTCACATGATTTATCTTGATCATTGTCTCTTGTCTCCATTAGTGGCATCCTTCATATCCACTTGTATTGAGTGCCAACTTGCTATGATTATTGATCGTGGAGACTTGGACATATTACTTGTGATGCATTCTTGTTTCATTGAGCCTATTCTATTGGGTTGCTCTCGCATCATATGCCTCCATACTATGAAATGCTCCCTTGTCCTTTCTTATGATGAGCATGATGCATACACTTGTCGGCTATCTTACCACACGAATGATAGGTTTTGCACTTCCGCTAACCTCATTTGTTTTTCCGAGTGTTTGTCATGTTCCTTCATTTTGAAGGATTCACAAGGTGGTATCATCACACGAGAACTTGGTTATGTGAAGGCGTACACGATGCGCGACACCAACATTTTCGACATTCACATAAAGGTGAACTCCTTCCCTTTGAGCCATCCTCAAATACGCATATCGGATGGGTCACTCTTTCATTGTTGTTTCCTTCTTGTTGTCTACATGATACATCTCGCGAACGGAGGAGCGGCATTGAAGACGGGCTCTATGGACCTTCACATTGAGGAGCGCTCGGACTTATTGGATGCACCTTCGAACCTCCACTCATGCCATGACATCAAGCATTGGTGTCGGATTTCGGGTTCCAGCAGACCCTTGAGGTTCGAACACTGGGGTGCGCGCGGAGATTTCGCCTCCTACCTACCTGCACCCCTCCGCCTTGCTAGGATCTAAACTGTCAAAAGAACAACACAAGAGGCACAGGGTTTATATTGGTTCGGGCCACCATTGTGGTGTAATACCCTACTCCAGTGTGTGGTGTGTGGATTGCCTCTTGGGCTGATGACGGTGAACAATACAAGGAAGAACAGCCTCGCGAGGGTCTGTTCTTGGCTGAGGCGAGGAACTGCTGGGAGGAGCTCAGTCGCCTTTTCCTCTCTCTCTCTCCCTCTCTGCTTCCAATCAGCCGACCCCTTGCCATGTGGGTGGCTAGTCCTATTTATAGAGGCCCTGGTCCTCTTCCCAAATATCGAGCGGGAAGGAAGCCAACAATGGCGGGCTAATTTGAAGGGGGACAGCAAGTATCAGCTATCCTGACAAAAGTAGTCTTCGCCTGCGCAAAGCTCTGGTGACGACGCCGTCTTGGGCTCCACGGTGACCTCCGTCTCGTAGTCCTCCTGGTCTTGGTCTCGTTGCACCGAAATGGCAACCTTTGCCTGATGCCTCGGTACTCCGCGGCCGCGCTTGCCCCCTTTGCACCAAAGAGGGAAGGAGGATGCTGCGCGGGCTGGCACCCGCCTGGCACCCTGAATCGTCATGGCTTGCGTCATGGGCACCTCGTGAGGTACCCCGCCTTGATCTCTCCGCCCCCTCGTGAGCTAGCCTGATGAGGCCGTGCCTGAGGAAGCTCCGCGTCGTCCGCCCCGCGAGGCTTGGCCCCTCGCGAGGGTCTTGGGTTTGTGTTGGTGAAGATGGGCCGTGCTGGGCCCCCTTTTGAGCCACGCCGCAGGCCGCAGGCAGGCAAGTCTGGGGACCCCCGTTCCCAGAACACCGACAGTAGCCCCCGGGCCCAAGGCGCGCCTGGGCTTGGCCGTGCAGGGAGGCGGAAGGGCAAGAGAGAAGCGCCGCGGGCCCTAACAGCCTGCGGCCTTGGGCACCGTGTGGCGGTCGATTGGACGTGGGCGTCTCCACTTCCCCATGGCGCCTCGGCAACTGCACTGACTGGACAAGTCCCTGCATGCAAAACGGGTCATGATTACCTGCGATCATGGAGGTCGGCGGTTGTCCTCCGCCGGCTATAAGTACGGAACGGCGTGCGCCCTTCCGGTTCATCTCCCCTTGCTTCTCCTTCTTCTTCATGGCCCCGTCGAGGAGGTTCTCAGCCGCGGAGAAGGGGAAGGCTTGCCAGGTAGAGCACGCCTCTCCCCCGCCCAAGCGCGGCCGAGGGCACCCCCGCAAACATCCTGTGGCCACCACGGCAGCTCCCCGTGGCCGCGGAGACGCTTTCCAGCGCGGTGGCGGGCGGATTGCTGCGGCCGGGGGGTGCGCTCCGGCTGCGTGTCCCCCTATGCCGCGCTTTCGCGCTGCAGAGGTGCTGCCGGAGTTCGTCGTGTGGTCGGCGGAGCCGACTAGCACCCGACTCCCACTTCCTCGCTTCCTCCTCGGCGAGCTCCCGGCCGGCGCCCCGGGCGGCCTCTGGCTTCAGGTCGACGGCTGCTGCAGCCGGGCCTCATGGGTTTCACTGGAGGTCTCCGCAACCGGGAGCCTGGCCCTGGCCCGCGGTTGGCAGACGTTTGCCCATGCGCGTGGCCTGGGCCGTCGGTGCACCCTACACTTCAGGTTCGACGGTGATGCCACCCTCTATGTGAGGGTGTTTGGGGAAGATGGTCGCCGCGCAGGGTGTTGCCCCGAGGGCGACGACCGCGGCTGGGAACCCGGCTCCGGCGATGATGGAGAGGACGGCGCTCGCGGGGCTGGCGGCGCTCAGGGTTCCTCAAGCTTCTCTGGTTCTTCTTCAGGCGGTGACTCTTCTAGTGGTGGCCGCAGTCAGCGCCCACGCCGTCATATCTGCTTGGGGGGTGGTAGCATGTCCGCCCATCGTCGCGCCCTAGTGAAGCGCGAGAGGGAGTCCGCCTGAGCTCCGGAGGCAGCTCGGGCTTCCCTGCGGGCCGGTGCGAGGCGAGCCGCACCAGATTTGTTCTTTCTCTTCCCTTTTCCTGCGTAAAAAGGACAGTAGTGTGGTGCCCCGCGGGGGCGTGTATGGGTTATTGCTCTTAACTATCGTTTTGCTTTCTTCATCGTACCTTCCGACTATGTGCCCGCGCGTGGATGGTTCCCGGCCCCAGCCGTGGGGGTGACTGACCTAGGCCCTGTGTTTGTGTCGCGGTGCCCGAGGGGCACGGACTGGAGGGGTGCTCCTGCAAGGGGCCCGGGTCGCGAACCCTTTGAGTGACTACGATAGGAACACTCGCGAGAGCGCTCGGCTCTCCCCCTCGCGAGGCCTTGCACAAGAGAAATCGAGGCAGGAGCGTGAAAAGCCGAAGAACCGCAAGCCAAAGACGGCAACAACTTCAATAAAACTTCAAATGAAGAGGAACAAGCCAACTGCGGAAAGCAAATGAAAAGCCGCGTCCGGCACCTAGTCTAGTCTTCGACGTCTTCTCACCAGCGCGGAGCTAAGTGCTGCCACTGGGCGTGGGAGGGAGCCCCAGGGCCTGAGGCCGGCGCTCCTGAGACTCCGGGGCGTGTACAGCCCCAACTCATTATTACGTGAGAGTGTCACGGGCGGCGAGCTTCACAGGCGTTCGCCTTGTTTCACAGGCTCCGGGCCTTTTCCGAAACGCGATAGCTTCACAGGCATTCGCCTTGCTTCACAGGCTCCGGGCCTTTTCCAAAACGCGTCAGCTTCACAGGCTCCGGGACTTTCCCAAAACGCGATAGCTTCACAGCCATTCGCCTTGCTTCACAGGCTCCGAGCCTTTCCCAAAACACGATAGCTTCACAGGCGTTCGCCTTGCTTCACATGCTCCGGGCCTTTTCCAAAACGCGATAGCTTCACAGGCATTCGCTTTGCTTCATAGGCTCCGGGCCTTTCCCAAAACGCGATAGCTTCACAGGCATTCGCCTTGCTTCACAGGCTCCGGGCCTTTTCCAAAAGGCGACAGCTTCACAGGCATTCGCCTTGCTTCACAGGCTCCGGGCCTTTCCCAAAACGCGATAGCTTCACAGGCATTCGCCTTGCTTCACAGGCTCCGGGCCTTTCCCAAAACGCGATAGCTTCACAGGCATTCGCCTTGCTTCACAGGCTCCGGGCCTTTCCCAAAACGCGATAGCTTCACAGGCATTCGCCTTGCTTCACAGGCTCCGGGCCTTTTCCAAAACGCGATAGCTTCATAGGAATTCGCCTTGCTTCACAGGCTCCGGGCCTTTTTAGGGGTAGAACCTCCGGAAGTGCTGGATGTTCCATGCGTTCTGGACCGGCACTCCCTCTTGAGTCTCCAAGCGCGCTGAGCCGGGCCTGGAAACATGAACAACCTTGAACGGGCCCTCCCACATGGGAGAGAGCTTGTGCAACCCCTCCCTGGAGAGGACCCGCCTGAGCACGAGGTCTCCTACCTCGAGTGTCCTGGGGCGGATGTTGCGGCAGTGATATCGCCGCAGCGCTTGTTGGTACTTCGCCGCTCGTAGCGCGGCTTCTCGGCGATGTTCCTCCCCCAGCATGAGGTCCATCCCCCGCATGGCGTCCTGTTGCGCCTCGTTGAACGCCAGGACCCGCGCGGAGCGATGTCTGACCTCGTGAGGGAGGACCGCTTCGGCTCCGTAGACCAGGAAGAACGGGGTCTCCCCAGTCGGCTTGGTTGCGGTTGTGCGGATGGACCACAACACAGACTAAAGCTCGTCGTACCAACCTCTGCCGCAGGCCTCCAGCTTCTTCTTGAATGTCTTGGTCTTGAGGCCCCTCAGGACCTCCGCATTGGCTCGCTCGGCCTGGCCGTTGCTTCGGGGGTGCGCCACTGAAGCGTAGCATATCTGCGTTCCAAGGTTAGCACAGTATGTTTTGAAGAGGTTACTGGTGAACTGCGAACCGTTGTCCGTGATGATGCGATTCGGCACCCCGAACCGGCTCACGATGCCCTTGATGAACTTGACCGCGGAACCCGCAGGAATGGTGCGGACAGCCTCCACTTCAGTCCACTTGGTGTACTTGTCTACAGCAACGTAAAGGTAGCGGTAGCCCCCTGGCGCCCGAGGAAACGGGCCCAAGATGTCGAGCCCCCAGACTGCGAATGGCCACGAAAGGGGGATAGTCTGCAAGCCCCCTGGCGGCTGATGGATCTGCTTGGCGTGGAACTGGCAGGCCTCACAAGCTTTCACTAGTTCAACGGCATCATTGAGCGCGGTGGGCCAATAAAACCCACTGCGGAACGCCTTGCCGATGAGGGTCCGTGACGATGAATGATGTCCGCAGTCCCCGCCGTGTATATCTTCCAGTAGTTCCTTCCCTTGCTCCCTGGAGATGCAGCGCAAGGATACATCGTTTGGTCGCTTCCGGTAGAGCTCTCCATCTCTGATGCAGTATGCCGTGGCCCGGCGTGCCACTCGCTCTGCTTCCTCCTCCTTCTCCGGCAGGGTCCCTTGCGTCAAGTAGCTCCGGAGCTCCGTGATCCAACATCCCTCCTGAGGTTCCATCGTCAGGAGCAGGCGTGCTCCTAAGGCCGGGCCACAGGCCGGAGCTCCGGAGGCAGGTGGCTGGGGGAGCTCCTTCCGGGGCTGAGCCGTGTTTGATAGTGACGGCAAGGTTGAAGGCTTGAAGAGTCGTTCCTCGAAAACGCCAGGCTCTTGAGGTAACTGCCTGGACGCGCGTTTGGCGATGTCATCGGCCTCTTGATTGGTGCCACGGGGCACATGCTGCAACTCCAACCCCCAGAACTGCTTCTCCATCCTGCGGACCTCTGCAAGGTAGGCCTCCATGTGCTCATCCTTCGGCTCGTACACCTTGTTGGAGAAATTGACAAGGAGCAGCGAATCGCCCTTGATGGTGAGGCATTTCACCCCCAAGGCAGCTGCGACCTTCAAGCCCGCTATTAAACCTTCATAGTCCGCTATGTTGTTGGAGACCTTTTCGCCTTGCTGGAAACAAAGCTGCACGGCGTAATAGAGTTTGTCCTGGGTGGGCGATATAAGCACCGCCCCAGCCCCTGCGCCGTGTCTGGAGAATGCCCCATCGAAGTACATGACCCAGCCTTTTGGCGCCTCGCTTCCCGAGGACAGGGACCGATCCTCGTCGGCCTTGAGGCCTGGCGCCTCCGTCCATTCTGCCAAAAAATCCGCCAACGCTGCTCCCTTGATGACTCTGGTCGTGCTGAATTCGAGCTGAAACGCTTGTAGCTCTATGTTCCACTCAGCGACTCTCCCAGCTTAATTGGGGCTCCTGAGCACCCTCTCCAGGGGGTATGACGAGACGACCTTGATGGGGTGACCCTGAAAATAGTGCCGCAGTTTGCGCGAGGCCACCAGTAGCGCGAGGAGGAGTTTCTGAGGCATAGGGTACCGCGCCCTTGCATCCCGCAACACTGTGCTGACGAAGTACACTAGGTGCTCAACGAGGTGGAGTGCGTCAGTGCTGGCGGCTCCCTTTGGAGACCATGGCGCCTCTCGAGACAATGAGGCCTCCTGAGACTGGCCATCTGGGAGAGGGGCCTCTTCTGCCTCTGGTGCGCCCCTCTGCGGTGGCTGGTCCTCATCAGCCGCTGTGGCGGCTTTTGTGGGCCTTCCTCGTACCTGTTCTGCCTTGTCCCGGGCTGCTGCCGCGGTTTTGATTCGACGCTCCTCTCTGACTGCCACCAGGGTTGCGCTGGCGGAGTAGGGAGTGGCGGCGAGGTAAAGCACCAGGGGCTCTTGAGGGCGCGGAGCCACCATGACCAGTGGACTGGTCAGGTATTTCTTGAGATCCTGGAATGCCTTGTCGGCCTCTTCAGTCCACTCGAAGGGCCCCTTTTTCTTCATTAGCTGGAAGAAGGGTAGCGCTCGCTCCCCCAACTTGGAGATGAAGCGCCCTAGCGCGGTCACGCGCCCCGTGAGCTTCTGCATTTCTCTGAGGGTCTTTGGCAGGCTCATGTCTTCCACTGCCTTGACCTTCTCCGGGTTAGCCTCGATGCCTCGGTGAGACACGAGGAAACCCAAGAGCTTGCCCGAGGGGACTCCGAACACACATTTCTCTCGGTTGAGCCGTAGGTTCACTGCGTTGAGGCTCGCGAAGGTTTCCTCCAGGTCTTGTATCAAGGTCCTGGCCTCCCGAGATTTTACCACGATGTCATCGACGTAAGCTTCAACATTCTTCCCGAGCTGCGGGCCCAAGGTGATATGCATCAGCCGCTGAAAGGTCGCCCCTGCGTTACGCAGCCCGAATGGCATGCAGGTGTAGCAGTACACCCCACACGGGGTTAGGAAGGCTGTCTTCTCGACGTCTTCAACCGCCATCTTGATCTGGTGATACCCAAAGAAGGCATCTAGGAAGCATAGCAGGTCGCATTCCGCAATGGAATCGACGATCTGGTCGATGCGGGGGAGCGGGAACGGATCTTCCGGGCACGCTTTGTTGAGGTTGGTGAAGTCGACACACATGCGTTCCTTCCCTCCCTTCTTTGGCACAACGACAGGGTTGGCCAACCAATATGGGTATCGGACCTCGCGAATGACCCTAGCGGCCTCTAATTTGCGGGTCTCTTGGACGATGAAGGCCTGCTTTTCTGTGGACTGCCGCCTGGCCTTCTGCTTCACAGGGCGCACGTTGGGGCACATGTTGAGGTGATGCTCGATTACACTCCTGGGGATCCCTGCCAACTGATCTGGCTCCCAAGCGAATACCTTCTTGTTTGCGTGCAGGAACCCGACCAGGGCCTCCTCCTGCTCGGGTTTGAGGTGGGCGCCTATGGTGAAAGTGGCGTTGGTGGATCCGTCCTCATCGACGGGTATCTTCTTGGTTTCTGCCTTGTCTTGGGTGAACAACTATTTCTTCTTGGCGGGCACAGCCCCCTTGGGCTCGGGGGCCTCCAAGGCGGCGGGCTGTGCCGACGCCGCTGTCTTGAAGACGAGCTTGAGCACCCGCAGAGCGTCCCCAGTGTCCCCATGCATGGTGAGTACACCGCTGCTCCCGGGCATCTTCATGAGGTTGTACACCGGGTGCGTCGCGGCCATGAACTGGGCCAGCGCTGGGTAGCCGAGGATGGCGTTGTAGGGGAGGCCGATGGGGGCGATGTCGAAGTCGACCAGCTCCGTGCGGAAGTTGTCGTAGGTGCCGAAGGTTACTAGTAGCCGGATCTGTCCCAAGGAGCTGGACGACCTGCCCCCAACGCCTGAGAAGGGCCGGCTGGGCTGCAGCCGTTCCAGGGGTATACAGAGGAGGTTGAAGGCCTCGACTGAGAGCACGCTGAGGCCTGCCCCGCCATCGATGAGAGTTCTGGTGACGGCCACCTGGCAGATGGTGGGGGTGCACAGCATGGGGAGCGCGCCCGAGCAGGCCGAGTTGGAGGGGTGGTCCTCCGAGCTGAAGCTCAGGCCGGTCTCGGGCGCCGCCCGATCCAGGGGAGCCCCTGCCGCGTGGAAGCGGCGCTGACCCGGCGGATGAACGGCTTGACATGGTAACTTGTAGGTGGCGCCTGCGAGCCGCCCAAGAGGGCCGCGACGACTGGGGGTGTCGGTGCAGCGCGATAGGCGGGGGAGAGGTTGCGGGGCTCCATGGGCGCGCAGAGCGCGCGGGACGAAGAACCAGCTGGGGTGAGCGAGGGAGTTGCGGTGCGGCCGTCTTGGCGCACGGATGGATGCTGAGACGATGCTTGCTGCTCGCCCCCCGCTGGACCGGTGGAGGCGTTGACGGCAGGTGACGGGGAACGGCGAGGACGCCTGACGACAGGGGCCGTCCGGGCGACGCGGGAAGCGAGGGCGGCCCGGCGCTCCGCGCGGGCCCGACGAGCGTCAAACATGAGCGCGATGGTCGGAGGAGAACGGGTTGATGGAAGACGAATTCCGGCGCACCCCCAACCTGGCACGCCAAATGTCGGATTTCGGGTTCCGGCAGACCCTTGAGGTTCGAACACAGGGGTGCGCGCGGAGATTTCGCCTCCTACCTACCTGCACCCCTCCGCCTTGCTAGGATCTAAACTGTCAAAAGAACAACACAAGAGGCACAGGGTTTATACTGGTTCGGGCCACCGTTGTGGTGTAATACCCTACTCCAGTGTGTGGTGTGTGGATTGCCTCTTGGGCTGATGACGGTGAACAATACAAGGAAGAACAGCCTCGCGAGGGTCTATTCTTGGCTGAGGCGAGGAACTGCTGGGAGGAGCTCAGTCGCCTTTTCCTCTCTCTCTCCCTCTCTGCTTCCAATCAGCTGACCCCTTGCCATGTGGGTGGCTAGTCCTATTTATAGAGGCCCTGGTCCTCTTCCCAAATATCGAGCGGGAAGGAAGCCAACAATGGCGGGCTAATTTGAAGGGGGACAGCAAGTATCAGCTATCCTGACAAAAGTAGTCTTCGCCTGCGCAAAGCTCTGGTGACGACGCCGTCTTGGGCTCCACGGTGACCTCCTTCTCGTAGTCCTCCTAGTCTTGGTCTCGTTGCACCGAAATGGCATCCTTTGCCTGATGCCTCGGTACTTCGCGGCTGCGCTTGCCCCCTTTGCACCAAAGAGGGAAGGAGGACGCTGCGCGGGCTGGCACCCGCCTGGCACCCTGAATCGTCATGGCTTGCGTCACGGGCACCTCGTGAGGTACCCCGCCCTGATCTCTCCACCCCCTCGTGAGCCAGCCTGATGAGGCCGTGCCTGAGGAAGCTCCGCGTCATCCGCCCCGCGAGGCTTGGCCCCTCGCGAGGGTCTTGGGTTTGTGTGGGTGAAGATGGGCCGTGCTGGGCCCTCTTTTGAGCCACGCCGCAGGCCGTAGGCAGGCAAGTCTGGGGACCCCCGTTCCCAGAACGCCGACAATTGGTACACCGACACCTCCTGATTTGTTGATTGTGCTCACACATGTTATGCTCAATGGACATATCATACACATGACAAATTTGCATCTTATGCATGGTTTGACTCACATTATGATTGCCTTGTTGCATCTTGTATTCCCATGTCATCCATGATATATGAGCTTATGCATTTCCTTAGCAAATTTGTTGTGATCTTCCTTGATGGCATATTCTTACATCATGATCATATTGCCCACCATCAATTGCATGATCACATAGTCACATTGAGCACCAATTACCATGTTCATGCTTTTGATAAACCGTCCCATTATGACATCATTTTGCACAATGGTTGCATTGATCACATTCACAATACATTTGTGTGCACAATGAATGCTTTTGCTCCCATGAATGCTTTACATCTCATTCCATATCATCTTGCTAAGCTTCATGCGCTTTGTCACGAACAATCTTTCCTCACGGACTCATTCTTACATGATGGACACTTTGTGTGTGCTAACCATTGTATTTCTCAGTGTCATTTGTGTTTGCTCTTTTTGCATGTATATTCCTCCGGCGACACCTTGGAGTACTTGGATTGCGCCATGACTTCCACTTCGTCCAACCACAAGTTCGCCCATGACAACCTTTTCCATGGTGATGAGGATCATGATCTGAGGTCGGATCTTTCCCAAGGGGGGGGGGGGAGATGATGCGGAGCATCCCATGTTCATCCCCATGTACACTCCGATTACTCTCCAAGCCCCAAGAGGACATAAGACAAGACCTCAACTATACACCATTGGATACAAGGCGAACTCGCTCCTCTCCGAACCATCACTTTCCACATGTGAGACATGGCTACTACCTCAAATATATGTGTTATGCATGACCAGGAACAAAGAGGAAGACCATGGACAAGACGGTGAGGACACCAAGTACAAGGACCAAACAGAGAAGCTAGAAGAAATCTACAGCCACCGGACGACCGGTCTGGACCGGATGTCCGACGCCTGGATGTCGCACAAGCCAGAAGGCCCAGCCCCAACTCTACAGCAACCAGACGAACACTAGCTGCCGGACGTCCGACACCCTTCAGCGCCCGGACGACCGATGCCGACCGGTGCCACCTTCACAGAACGATATTAGCGGAAGTCCAAAGACTTCCGGACGTCCGGACCGTCCCGAGCCACCGGACGTCCGACCCCCACCGGACGTCCGGTACCTGCCTGTGCGCAGCTGCGGGCCTTTGGCCTTGTATCCCTCTCCCACTTACCCCTTCGTGGCTTAGACTATATATACTCCTCCACCTCCTCCTATCTAGGGTTAGCATTGTGATAGCTCATTTGAGAGATAGAGCTTCGCTCATCCATATGGATCTACTCCATGACAGAGACCGCGACCCCTCTTCGGAGAAAATCCTTTTGGATTCAAGACCTCCTCGCGGAGAAGACCATCAAGACCTCCTCATGGAGAAGAACCGGTTACCCTGTGTATCGTCCTTTGTTGGATTCGGATCTTGTATATCTTTGTGTTCTGAGGATCTAGCATATGTGTGACCATATCTTGTTGGTTTTCGTGTTTCTCTCGTGTCTCCCCCTCGTGTTCTTCGTGGAATCCGCTCCTTTCGTGAAAGATCGACCATATAGGGTTCCACCCTACATCAGGCTCTTATTACAAGTGAGGAACACGGTGGAGATGATTCTGATCATGAGATGTAATGCATGGATGCTGAATATGATGACATGTATGAATGTTTAGTCGCTCAACGTGTTTTGAGTGCGCAGGTTACACAAGCAGAGCAAAATAAGAGGCATAATTAGTTCCATACAAATGGAGTTGTGAAGGAACGTTCTATTTGCGTCATCATAGATGGAGGGAGCAGCGACAACTTGGCTAGCATGGTGATGGTGGAGAAGCTATCTCTCACCACAAGACCACATCCACATCCTTACTACATCCAATGGTTCAACAACAGTGGCAACGTTAAGGTAACACGTACTATTCGTGTGCATTTTAGTATCTCTACATATGCTGATTATGTTGATTGTGATGTGGTACCTATGCAAGCATGTTCCTTATTACTTGGTAGACCATGGCAATTTGATAAAAATTCTGTACACCATGGTAGAAACAATTTGTATACTCTTGTTCATAAGGACAAATATATTACTTTGCTTCCTATGACTCCTGATTCCATTTTGAAAGATGATATTAATAGAGCTAATAAAGCAAAACGGGAGAAACATAAGAGTGCAAATCAGATTGTGGCAAAAGAATTTGAGCAACAAATGAAGCCTAATAATAAACCACCTAGTGTTGCTTCTGAAATTAAATTGAAAAGTGCATGTTTACTTGCCACCAAATCTAATATTGATGATCTAGATTTCAGCAAATCTGTATGCTATGCTTTTGTGTGCAAAGAGGCGCTATTTTCTTTCGAGGATGTACCTTCCTCTTTGCCTCCTACTGTCACTAACATTTTGCAAGAGTTCGCTGATGTCTTCCACAAGACGTGCCACCCAGATTACCACCTATTCGAGGGATTGAGCATCAGATTGACTTAATTCCCGGTGCTTCACTGCCTAACCGTGCGCCATACCGTACCAATCCAGAGGAGACGAAGGAGATTATGCGTCAAGTATAGGAGCTGCTCGACAAAGGTTATATATGCGAATCTCTTAGTCCTTGTGCTATTCCTATTATAATAGTGCCAAAAAAGGATGGTACATCACGTATGTGTGTTGATTGTAGAGGCATTAATAATATTACTATTCGTTATCGTCATCCTATTCCTAGGCTAGATGACATGCTTGATGAATTGAGTGGCTCTACAATATTCTCCAAAGTTGATTTGCTTAGTGGATACCATCAAATTCGTATGAACTTGGGAGATGAATGGAAAAAAACATTTAAAACTAAGTTTGGATTATATGAGTGGTTAGTCATGCCTTTTGGGTTAATTAATGCACCAAGTACTTTCATGAGATTAATGAAAGAAGTTTTACGTGCTTTCATTGGACGATTTGTGGTAGTCTATTTTGGTGATATACTGATTTATAGTAGATCCTTGGAGGAACATTTGGAACATTTATGTGTTGTTTTTATTGCTCTACGTGATGCACATTTGTTTGGTAACCTTGGGAAGTGCGCCTTCTCCACCGACCGAGTATCTTTTCTTGGCTATGTTGTTACTCAGAGGGAATTGAAGTTGATAAAGCCAAGATTGAAGCTATTGAGAGTTGGCCGCGACCCAAAATGGCCACATAAGTGAGGAGTTTTCTTGGCCTCGCTGGATTCTATAGGCGTTTTGTGAGAGATTTCAGCACCATTGCTGCACCTCTCAATGAGCTTACAAAGAAGGATGTACCTTTTGTTTGGGGTACTACACAGGAAGAAGCCTTCATGGTATTGAAAGATAACTTGACACAAGCTCCTTTACTCCAACTTCCTGATTTTAATAAGACTTTTGAGCTTGAATGTGATGCTAGTGGAATTGGATTAGTAGGTGTGTTATTAGAAGATGGCAAACCTGTTGCATACTTTTGTGAAAAATTGAGTGGGCCTAGTCTGAATTATTCTACTTATGATAAAGAATTATGTGCTCTTGTTCGGACTTCAGAAACATGGCAACATTATTTATGGCCCAAAGAATTTTCGTACATTCTGATCATGAATCATTGAAACATATTAAAAGTCAAGCTAAACTGAATCATAGACATGCTAAATGGGTTGAATTCATTGAGACTTTCCCTTATGTCATTAAACACAAGAAGGGTAAAGAAAATGTTATTGCTGATGCATTGTCTCGTCGTTATACTATGCTTTCACAACTTGACTTCAAAAAATTTGGTTTGGAGACCATCAAAGATCAATATGTGCATGATGCTGATTTTATAGATGTAATGCAGAATTGTAAAGAAGGAAGAACGTGGAACAAGTTTGTTGTTAATGATGGATTTGTGTTCCGTGCTAACAAGCTATGCATTCCAGCTAGCTCCGTTCGTCTTTTCCTGTTGCAAGAGGCGCATGGAGGAGGATTAATGGGACACTTTGGCATGAAGAAGACGGAGGACATACTTGCTACACATTTCTTTTGGCCAAAGATGTGACGGGATGTTGAGCGTTTTGTTACTCGCTGCACTACGTGTCAAAAAGTTAAGTCACGACTCAATCCTTATGGTTTATATATGCCTTTGCCTGTACCTAGTGTTCCTTGGGAGGATATATCTATGGACTTTGTTTTAGGTTTACCTTGAACAAAGAAGGGTAGGGATAGCATATTTGTTGTCGTGGATAGATTCTTGAAAATGGCACACTTTATACCATGTCATAAAAGCGATGATGATGTTAATGTTGCTGATTTGTTCTTTCGTGAAATTATTCGCATGCATGGTGTTCCAAATACTATTGTCTCAGATTGTGATACTAAGTTTCTTAGCCACTTTTGGAGATGTTTATGGGCTAAGTTGGGGACTAAACTGCTTTTTAGTACTACTTGTCACCCCCAAACTGATGGACAAAGTGAAGTAGTCAATAAAACATTGTCTACTAAGCTTAGGGCTGTTTTGAATAATAATAAGAAAATGCGGGAAGAATTCTTGCCTCATATTCAATTTGCTTTTACTCGTTCATTGCATTCTACTACTAAGATGTGCCCTTTTGAAATTGTGTATGGTTTCCTACCTCGTGCACCTATTGATTTGTTGCATCTTCCATCTTCGGAGAAGGTTAATTTTGATGCTAAAGAACGTGCTGAATTGATTTTAAAAATGCATGAGTTAACTAAGGAAAACATTAAGCGTATGAATGCTAAATATAAACTTGCTGGAGATAAGGGTAGAAAACATGTTGTGTTTGCACCTGGAGATCTTGTTTGGTTACATTTGCGTAAGGATAGATTTCCTAATTTGCGCAAATCAAAGCTAATGCCACGTGCTGATGGTCATTTTAATGTGTTAGAGAAAATAAATGATAATGCATACAAACTTGAGCTGCCTGTAGATTTTGGGGTTAGTCCCACTTTTAACATTGCAGATTTGAAGCCTTAGTTGGGTGAGGAAGATGAGCTTCTGTCGAGGATGACTTGATTTCAAGAAGGGGGGGATGATGAGGACACAATACCATTGTTACACCCACAGCCCCTGCTGCTATACATACTGGACCAATTACTAGAGCTCGAGCACGCCAATTAAATTACCAGGTACTTTCGTTTCTTGGTAACGATTCTAATGTTCATGAGAATATGATGCTGCCTAAATTGGATACATTTCTTTTGCTTACAAATGAAGGGCCTAGCTTGGATAAGAAAGATGAACCTTGGAGCAAGTTTAAGCATGGAGATGATGGTGTGCGCAAGGGGAACAAGAACAGAGTTACAAGTGATGATTCCAGGACTTTGAAGCCACCATAATGAGTGCATGAAGCCTTGGACGGAATATACAAGATGCCACTTCATGAATTTTGTCCAGAGGCTAGCCTAGGTGTTGCGTCACCTTATTTTTGGGCCAGGCCCATGTAATTTCTAAATACTTGATTATAGGCTGTTTTTAGAGTCCGTATGTGTGGGGAAACAAGCGTTAGGGTTGCTTTCGGACCCCTCCTCCAAGGGCCACGAAATCCCCCCTCTCTCCTCCATATATACAACCCTTAGGGCATCATTTAGACTTTGGGTTTTGTTTAGATTGAAAGTTCGCCATAGCTACAACTTCACGTACTTCGTTTGTGTTCAACGACCAGACCAAGACGTCACAGAACCCCACCTTGATCAATAAAGCTTTCATCTTATATTCACAATATCCAGATTGCAATCTTAGTTTCTTGCTTGTTCTTCGTTTGCTTGTAGGAAATAGACCTTTGTGGTCAGGTTGATCGTGCTCCGGTGTGGTTAATAACCTCTTGGAGTTGGTTTAGCGATTGCTAAGGTGCGACGTCCTCGCACGTTCGTAGTCGGATCGTCAAAGTCAACTTCCACCAAAGCGATATCCATCATCTCATCGAATGACGTTTTCCTCTATCAGAGCCACTCCGCCACCGCCTGGATCTCGATCTCCGGGAAGTTGAGGTCCATCTTCGGTTGCCTGGCATGCCACACTGCCACATCATAGGCACGTGCGGCATCATTGGCGGTGGGATACATGCCAAGCCATCAACACCACCCGACGTTGGAGAAGTCCACTCCGGAGTTCCCGGAGGGCTTCGCCCTCACGCCGAAGAAACCCGACTTGCCCTTCGGCGTCATCGGATGGCGACGGCCGGAGCGGATGGAGGTGGCTGCGGCTGGAGAGAGGTTGGGGCGGCCGTGAGCATGGAGCGGGCGGCGGCATGCGACGCGGGGCAGAGGCGGACGGAGCGGGACGGCGACGTGTGGTGCTGATAGAGGCAAAGGTGTCTCGATGTTTCGATGAGATGGTGGCTATCGTTTTCTGTGGGAGTCGACCTTGACGATCCGACTACGAACGTGTGAGATGTCGTGCCTTAGCAATCGCTAAACCAACTTCCGAGGGGTTATTGACCACGCTGGAGCATGATCAACCTGACCCCGAGGGTCTGTTTCCTGCGAGCAAACGAAGAGCAAGCAAGAAACTGAGATTGCAATCAGGATATTGCGAATATAAGATGAAAGCTTTATTGACCAAGGTGGGGTTCTGTGATGTCTTGGTCCGCCTCATTGAACACAAACGAAGTACGCGAAGTTGCAGCTATGGCGAACTTTTGATCTAAACAAAACCCAAAGTCTAAACGACGCCCTAAGGGCTGTATATATGGAGGAAGAGGGGGGAGTTTCGTGGCCCTTGGAGGAGGGGTCTGAAACCAACCCTAAATCTTTGTTTCCCCACACACACTGACTCTAAAAACAGCCTATACTTAAGTATTTCGCAAATACATAGGCCTGGCACAATAATAAGGTGACGCAACACCTAGAATAGCCTCTGGACAAAATTTATGAAGTGGCATCTTGTATATTTCATCCAAGGCTTCATGCACTCCTTATGGTGGCTTCAAAGTCCTGAAATCATCACTTGTAACTCCGTACTTGATCCCCTTGCGCATGCCATCATCTCCATGCTTGAACTTGTTCCAAGGTTCATCTTTCTTGTCCAAGCTAGGCCCTTCATTTGTAAGCAAAACAAATGTATCCAATTTAGGCAGCATCATATTCTCATGAACATTAGAATCGTTAGCAAGAAATGAAAGTACTTGATAATTCAATTGGCGTGCACGAGCTCTAGTAATTGGTCTAGTATGTATAGCAGCAGGGGCTGTGGGTGTAACAATGGTATTGATGTCCTCATCATCGTCCCCTTCTTGAAATGAAGTCGTCCTCGATGAAAGCTCATCTTCCACACCCAAATAAGGCTTCAAATCAGCAATGTTAAAAGTGGGACTAACCCCAAAATCTGCAGGCAGCTCAAGTTTATCTGCATTATCATTTATTTTCTCTAACACCTTAAAAGGACCATCAACACGTGCCATTAGCTTTGATCTGCGCAAATTAGGAAATCTGTCCTTACGCAAATGTAACCAAACAAGATCTCCAGGTGCAAACACAACATGTTTTCTACCCTTATCTCTAGCAAGTTTATATTTAGCATTCAAACGCTCAATGTTTTCCTTAGTAAACTCATGCATTTTTAAATCAATTCAGCATGTTCTTTAGCATCAAAATTAGCCTTCTCCGAAGATGGAAGAGGCAACAAATCAATAGGTGCACGAGCTAGGAAACCATACACAATTTCAAAAGGGCACATCTTAGTAGTAGAATACAATGAACGATTATAAGAAAATTCAATATGAGGCAAGCATTCTTCCCACATTTTCTTATTATTCTTCAAAACATCCCTAAGCATAGTAGACAATGTTCTATTGACTACTTCAGTTTGTCCATCAATTTGGGGGTGACAAGTAGTACTGAAAAGCAGTTTAGTCCCCAATTTAGCCCATAAACATCTCCAAAAGTGGCTAAGAAATTTAATATCACGATTTGAAACAATAGTATTTGGCACACCATGCAAGCGAATAATTTCATGAAAAAAACAAATCAGCAACATTAACAGCATCATCGCTTTTATGACATGGTATAAACTGTGCCATTTTCGGGAATCTATCCACGACAACAAATATGCTATCCCTCCCCTTCTTTGTTCGAGGTAAACCTAAAACAAAGTCCATAGATATATCCTCCCAAGGAACACTAGGTACAGGCAAAGGCATATATATACCATGAGGATTGAGTCGTGACTTAGCTTTTTGACATGTAGTGCAGCGAGCAACGAAATGCTCAACATCCCGTCTCATCTTTGGCCAAAAGAAATGTGTAGCAAGTATATCCTCCGTCTCCTTGACGCCAAAGTTTCCCATTAATCCTCCTCCATTCGCCTCTTGCAACAACAAAAGACGAACGGAGCTAGCTGGAATGCATAGCTTGTTAGCACGAAACACAAATCCATCATTAAGAACAAACTTGTTCCAAGTTCTCCCTTCCTTACAATTATACAATACATCTTTAAATTCAGCATCATCCATATATTGATCTTTGATGGTCTCCAAACCAAATATTTTAAAGTCAAGTTGTGAAAGCATAGTATAACGACGAGACAAAGCATCAGCAATAACATTTTCTTTAACCTTCTTGTGTTTAATGACATAAGGGAAAGTCTCAATGAATTCAACCCATCTAGCATGTCTACAGTTCAGTTTTGCTTGACTTTTAATGTGTTTCAAAGATTCATGATCAGAATGTATAACAAATTCCTTGGGCCATAAATAATGTTGCCATGTTTCTAAGGTCCGAACAAGAGCATATAATTCTTTATCATAAGTAAAATAGTCCAGACTAGGCCCACTCAATTTTTCAGCAAAGTATGCAACATGTTTGCCATCTTGTAATAACACACCTCCTAATCCAATTCCACTAGCATCACATTCAAGCTCAATAGTCTTATTAAAATCAGGAAGTTGGAGTAAAGGAGCATGTGTCAACTTATCTTTCAATACCGTGAAGGCTTCTTCCTGCGTGGTACCCCAAACAAAAGGCACATCCTTCTTTGTAAGCTCGTTGAGAGGTGCAGCAATGGTGCTGAAATCTCTCACAAAACGCCTATAGAAACCAGCAAGGCCAAGGAAACTCCTCACTTGTGTGACCGTTTTGGGCTGCGGCCAACACTCAATAGCTTCAATCTTGGCTTTATCAACTTCAATTCCCTGTGGAGTAACAACATAGCCAAGAAAAGATACCCGGTCGGTGCAAAATGTGCACTTTCCAAGGTTACCAAACAAACGTGCATCACGTAGAGCAATAAAAACAACACGTAAATGTTCCAAATGATCCTCCAAAGATTTACTATAAATCAGTATATCATCGAAATAGACTACCACAAATCGTCCAATGAAAGCACGTAAAACTTCGTTCATTAACCTCATGAAAGTATTAGGTGCATTAGTTAACCCAAAAGGCTTGACTAACCACTCATCTAATCCAAACTTAGTTTTAAATGCTATTTTCCATTCATCTCCCAATTTCATACAAATTTGATGGTATCCACTACGCAAATCAACTTTGGAGAATATTGTAGAGCCACTCAATTCATCAAGCATGTCGTCTAGCCTAGGAATAGGATGACGATAACGAATAGTAATATTATTAATGCCTCTACAATTAACACACATACGCAACGTACCATCCTTTTTGGGCACTAAAATGATAGGAACAACACAAGGACTAAGGGATTCGCGTATATAACCTTTGTTGAGCAGCTCCTGTACTTGACGCATAATCTCCTTCGTCTCCTCTGGATTGGTATGGTATGGCACATGGTTGGGTAATGATGCATCAGGAATTAAGTCAATTTGATGCTCAATCCCTCTAATAGGTGGTAATCCCGATGGCACATCTTGTGGAAAGACGTCAGCGAACTCCTTCAAAATGTTAGTGACAGCAGCAGGCAAAGAGGAAGGCACATCCTCAAATGAAAATAATGCCTCATTGCACACAAAAGCATAGCAAACAGATTTGCTGAAATCTAGCTCATCAATATCAGATTTTGTGGCAAGTAAACATGCACTTTTCAATTTAATTTTAGAGGCAACACTAGATGGTTTATTATTAGGTTTCATTTGTTGCCCAAATTATTTTGCCACAATCTTATTTTCACTCTTATTTTTCTCCTGTTTTGCTTTATTAGCTCTATTAATATCATCTTTCAAAATGGATTCAGGAGTCATAGGAAGCAAAGTAATATGGCTATCCTTATGAACAAGAGTATACTGATTATTTCTACCATGGTGTACAATTTTTTTATCAAATTGCCATGGTTTACCAAGTAATAAGGAACATGCTTGCATGGGTACCACATCACAATCAACATAATCAGCATATGTAGAGATATACTAAAATGCACATGAACAGTACGTGTTACCTTAACCTTGCCGCTGTTGTTGAACCATTGGATGTAGTAAGGATGTGGATGTGGTCTTATGGTGAGAGAGAGCTTCTTCACCATCTCCATGCTAGCCAAGTTGTTACAGCTCCCTCCATCTATGATGACGCGAATAAAACGTTCCTTCACAACTCCATTTGTATGGAACAAATAATGCCTCTAATTTTGCTCAGCTTGTGTAACCTGCACACTCAAAACACGTTGAGAAACTAAACATTCATACCTGTCAGCATCTTCAGCAGCCATGTATGGCGTCTCATGATGAGAATCATCTCCACCATGTTCTTCATGTGTAATAAGAGCCAAAGTCTCCTCATCATAGTCACTAGCGGACTCATACCCACCATCCTCAGTAGCAATCATCACACACTGAGATTTGCATTCTCTCGCAAAATGTCCTCTTCCCTTACAACGACGACAAATAATATCACTTGTGTGCCCTGTTGATGCCATGGAAGAAGAAGAGCTCCGCGCAGGCCCGACAGGTGTGCTCTTGGCAGACAGTGGTGGTTGTGCCTGCTTTCTTGTATCATGGCTGGAGGTGGCACCTGATGGAGGTGCTCGTGTACTGGAAGTACAGGATGCACATGGTGTCCATGATGAAGATCGACCTACAGAAAAGTTAGTTCGTGCCAATGCCTGTCGATCCTGCACTTCACGTTCAGCTTTACAAGCAAGATGGAATAAACAAGTGATATCAGTACACTCCTTATACTCTAGAATGGCCTGAATCTCTCTATTTAATCCACCCATAAAACGTGCAAGCATAGCTTCATTCTCCTCAACAATACCGCATCTAATCATGCCAGTTTGTAATTCTTGATAATATTCTTCTACATAATTTTTTACTTATCTCAAATGCTGCAATTTTTGAATTAATTCACGTTGATAATATGGTGGAACCCAACAAGTACGCATAGCAGTTTTCAAAGCAGCCCAAGTAGATGGAATAGGATATAATCTACAATGTTTAGACCACCAAACACATGCAAAGCTAGTGAAAGCACAAGCAACAGCAGGAACACGTCACTCCTCAGGATATTGTAAACATGTAAATCGTTGTTCAGTTTCTAACTCCCAAGTAAGATATATATCAGGAACACATCTATCCTCAAATGGTGGCATATTCAATTTCAGTTTAGGGAGATGGTCATGATCTTGTACCTGAGGGGGAGCCCTACCATTGCCATTATTTGCATGTGGACGACCTGGTGGTTGTGGTGCTGGTGGTTGCACGTAGTTCTGATTTTATTCAACCTCATCCTCGTACTCTCCCGCATAATCATCCTCTTGCTCATCAGCAGCAGGAGCCACAGAAGTATCAACAGCAGCACCAATAGTTTGGCCAGGCACAAGAGGGACACAGCTCGCTCGACAGAGGGTTGTTTCGCGACGTGGAGGTAGTAGTAGTAGTTGTTGTAGAGGTGCGTTAGGTGTAGCCGGTGGTGGTGGAAGACGCACGAGCAATTCATTCAACTTGTTATCGAGCTTTGTTTCTAACGTCTTCTCCATGCCAGCTATCTTCTCCATGGCCTCTTCAAATCTGTTTAGCACCTCTTGCACCTGTCCACTCATCATTTGCTGACATTTATCATGCAACTCCTTATTCGTCACGTTCTCCCAGTCAGTCTAGTCGGCTTGTGATCCTGCCATCGTTAGCAGCAATAGAAACACACAAGAATATGATCCTACAGACTACTAACAAGAGGTGGTGGTGGGTGTCACAAATCCGTCAAGCAAATCTCAAATTCTTACCGGTTCTTACCCAGCAGCAGGCGGTGATCTGCAACCGTTGTAGTCAAAACTCTCAAAGCTTGGATAGAGCGATTACGAGGGAGAGTCAAACGCACGACGTAGATGTATGTGGAGCTGGGAAGGCTTATAATATGGTAGCAAAAATGGTCAGCAATAATCAATTCAGAGATGCAAAGTTGAATAAACGCTCAACGACGGTACTGTGCTGGTCCTAGGCTAGACCGTGCTAGAGACGCGAGCCTAGAACACTAACAAAATCATGGCGCTGGACATAAACAAGGGAGGAGCACGCTCTGATTTTTTTTTCTTTTTTGCACTTTTTTGTCCTTTTTTTGCTCTGCAACAATTTTTTTCCGAAAAAGTCTACAAATGGTCTAAAAACTGCCTAGCCAGAATTTTCCTGACTTAGTTTTTTTGAGTTTGGAACTATTTTTCTACTGCGGGTAGCACGAAAGTTCGGAAGTCGTACTCTGTCATGACTCAGAGTATAGCGTGATATGGAAATCCAAAACAGAGTAACAAAATACTGGACTCGGACTGGTGGCGGAGATGAATCTGGTGGAACTTGGACTGCTGGCGGCGATGAATCTGGTGGAACTCGGACTGGTGGCGGATATATGTTGCAGGTGGATTCGGATTGGCGTGATGGCGCCGAGTAGGTGGTGCGTATATGGACTCGGATTGGCGGTGAATATGTGGTGGTGGTATATGGCAGCGGCGATGAAGTTGGGGCGGTGGTGGTATACGACAGCAACGATGATGATGATGCGGCGGTGATATATGGCAGCGGCGACGTGACAACCTGTGAACAGAACTCGAAACTCTAAAGGACTAGACGCTAAGACCAGTAACTTGACACGATGATGCAACCGCAAATTTAACAAAGCAAATACAGAAAAGATTATGCAAAGGCTCAGATGGGTTCGGATAGGATGAACTAGCCCTATTTTTTTGCTTTTTCGTGGACTATAGGTATGAAGAACAGACTCGATCGAAACTACGAAAAAATTGTAAAATCTCACTGAGCAACCTGGAAATCTAATACAACTTGATAGAGGCAAAGGTGTCTCGATGTTTTGATGAAATGGTGGCTATCGTTTTGTGTGGGAGTTGACCTTGACAATCCGACTACGATCGTGTGAGACGTCACGCCTTAGCAATTGCTAAACCAACTTCGGAGGGGTTATTGACCACGCCAGAGCACGATCAACCTGACCACAAGGGTCTGTTTCCTGCGAGCAAACAAAGAACAAGCAAGAACTGAGATTGCAATTTGGAGATTGCGAATATAAGATGAAAGCTTTATTGATCAAGGTGGGGTTCTGTGACGTCTTGGTGTGGTCGTTGAACACAAACGAAGTACGCGAAGTTGCAGCTATGGCGAACTTTTGATCTAAACAAATCCCAAAGTCTAAACGATGCCCTAAGGGCTGTATATATGGAGGAAGGGGGGAATTTCGTGGCCCTTGGAGGAGGGGTCCTAAACCAACCCTAACTCTTGTTTCCCCACACATATAGACTCTAAAAACAGCCTATACTTAAGTATTTCAAAAATACATGGGCCTGGCCCAATAATAAGGTGACGCAGCACCTAGAATAGCCTCTCGACGGAATTTATGAAGTGACATCTTGTATATTTCGTCCAAGGCTTCATGCACTCCTTATGGTGGCTTCAAAGTCCTGAAATCATCACTTGTAACTCCGTTCTTGATCCCCTTGCGCATGCCATCAACTCCATGCTTGAACTTGTTCCAAGGTTCATCTTTCATGTCCAAGCTAGGCCCTTCATTTGTAAGCAAAGCAAATGTATCCAATTTAGGCAGCATCATATTCTCATGAACATTAGAATCGTTACCAAGAAACAAAAGTACCTGATAATTCAATTGGTGTGCGCGTAATTGGTCCAGTATGTATAGCAGCAGGGGCTGTGGGTGTAACAATGGTATTGATGTCCTCATCAGGGGGGGGGGGGGGGGGGGGGGTGGCGGCGTGCAGTGGCGGGCGGAGGCCGGAGCGGAGGTGGACGAGCCGGGGCGAGGCAGAGGCAGGCGGGACCGGGGCGGGGCTAAGGCGGACGGGGACTGGGCGGCGCGGTGCGGGGACGGCCCGATCCACCCATACGATGGCGGGCGGTGTCCCAGTCGGGGTGGAATGGGCGGTGGGGGTAAGGGCGGGGCTGGATCTGCAATGGGGCGGCGTTGGGGAGCTGCGGTGGGGCAGGGGCCGAGCGAGGAGCCGCGGCGGGGAGGGGGGAGTGGCGGCGGGCGGGAGGAAGAAGGGGGAAATGAACATAAGGGCGCTTGGGCGTTAGCGCGCGGCCGCAGTTTTTACATCTCCTGCCCCCGGAGATGTAAAGGGAGGCAAAGATATATTTTTTTGTATATGGACCATCTGTTGAAGAGCTGTTTTTTTGCCTTAGAAGATCTAAAAGTTGGTTATTTTTACATATGGACACTCTATTGGAGATGCTCTTAGGTTACCAGTTAGAGCATCTCCAATGCATGCAAATTTGGAAATGTAAAAAGAATATGTAAAAAATTATATCTTTAAAATGTGCTTCTTGCAGCTTCATAGAAGGGCCAACTCCACCAGATGATTCCAAACGGAGATGTAAAAGTGCAACTTCAATAAGGGATGTAAATTGGACATGTGAAATGACAGAAACTTCAAATTTACTTCATTTCAAACATAATTCAAACGTAGTTCATTCAACTACTACTCATAATTAAACATAATTCTAATTAAAGGATAATTAAACATAATTCTAATTTGAAGGACTACTACTATTTCAAACTACTACATCCATCAAACTACTACTCCAACGACTACTACTAGTTCACACTACTACAACTCGAAGATGAAACTACTCCTCGTCGGAGCTCCTGAACTGCCCGCATAACTCGTCCTTGTCCGGGTCATCGCACCCATCGTCCTCCTCCTCTAAGTCACCCCAATCCAACGAATCAGACTCGGCGGGGATCGTTGTTGAGGGGCGGCCTCGTCCTCGTCCTCTTCCTCCTCCTCCTTCTTATTCTACTCGACGTCGCACTTCCACCAGAACTCCTGCTCATCCTGCACATACTCCGGATGCTCATGTGCGAACCTCGTCATGGCCGCCTCGTCGCTATCACCGGGACTAACGATAATAGTGGGCCTCTTCTTCGTCTTCATCGTCTTCTTCGTCGTGATCTCCTCCATGCAACGTCAGCAGTGCGGTTGAGCGACAGGAGGAAGGCGAAGTGGGTGGGGAAAGGAAGTGAAACGGCGGTTGGTGTGCGACTAGCTATTTTACATCTCCTGTAGGTGGAGATGCAAATTTGCACTGCAAAGTGTTGTAGTTTACATCTCCGGGAGGCGGAGATGTAATTTCTTTGCATCTAAACCATCCGTTGGAGAGGTGCTTTGGCCCTCATAGATGCAAAAGTTAGGTATTTTTGCACCTACATCTTCTATTGGGGATGCTCTTAGAGTGGAGAAGTGTAAAATATGGGATGAAAGAAGAGGATGTGACCACGTTTGAACATGGACATTGAATGTAGCGTGCTCCTTTGTCTCGAGTATAGGCCAACTCTAGCGCGTGACCCATTTGGTTCGGTTGCGTCTGTTTGGGTCGTCTCATGGTGATAAATCTGACAGTAAGTAACATGGATGTGAATCAAGGATAAAATCTAACTATGACGCAATTGTGACACAAGGTTTTACGAGTTTGGGCCCCTCTCGATGGAGGTAAAGATCCTACGTCTCGAGATCTAGAGCTAGTTTTCTGTTATGTCTGGATGATACAATGGATTGCGAACCCGGGCTATGGGGTTATAGGGTGGCTTATATAGAGCTCATGGCACCCTTGAATGCTAATTCTACAAGGGAGAGTAATGTTACATTGATGCCTTTCGCTAAACATGGTAACTAACGGAGAGAAGAGCGGTAACGCTCTAGCGCTCTAGATTCTGTCGACGCCTATACATCTTTCTTTGTCCGGGCACCGCACGCTTACACCAAGTGGAGCTGAGCCATCCGAGTGGAAGGAGGTGCTACTTGTGAGTTGCGTTGGGATTTTCTCCAAAGAGGAGGGGGTGCAGTAAAATAGAGATAACTATTTTCCTTAGTGAGAACCAAGGTTTATCAAACCAACAGGAGAATTACGCAAAGCCTCGTGAACAGCACCTGCACACACAAAAGCAAATACTTGCACCTAACGCGGGCATGAGGGTTGTCAATCCCCTTGAACTCGTTATTTGCAAGGATCAAATCTTGTATAGGTAGATAGGTAAATTGCAAAACAAAATATAAAAATACAACAAAGGAATTTTTGTTTTATAATATGATAAAGGTAGACCCGAGTGATACGCCCCAAACATATCTACTTTTCCAAACACTTTTGCTCTTGTTTTGGACTCTAATTTGCATGATTTGAATGGAACTAACCCGGACTGAAGTTGTTTTGAGCATAATTTCCATGGTGTTGTTTTTGTGCATAAATAAAAGTTCTCTGATTGAGCGGAAAATTTATGGAGAATTATTTCAGAATATACAAAAAATATTGGCAGAAGTAATTACCACAGGAGGGCCACCAGGGCGCCACAAGCCTAGGGGTGCCCCCTAGGGCGTGCCCTGCAGGCTTGTGGGCCCCTAGCAGCCCCTGCAGTCCTAACTCCAACTCCATAAGTACCTATTCACCAAGAAAAAAATCAGAGAGAAGGAATCATCGTGTTTTATGATATGGAGCCACCGCCACCTCATGTTCTTCATCAGGAGGGTTGATCTGGAGTCCGTATGGGGCTCTGGAGAGGGGATTTGACGCTGTCATCATCATCAACATTCCTCCATCACCAATTTCATGATGCTCACCGCCGGGAGTGAGTAATTCCTTCATAGGCTTGCTGGACGGTGATGGGTTGTATGAGATTTATCATGTAACCGAGTTAGTTTTGCTAGGGCTTGATCCCTAGTATCCACTATGTTCTGAGATTGATGTTGCTACGACTTTGCAATGCTTAATGCTTGTCACTAGGTCCCGAGGCCATGATTTCAGATCTAAACCCTTTATGTTTTCATGAATATATTTGTGTTCTTGATACTATCTTGCAAGTCATACGCACCTATTACATGTTATGATCGACATACCCCAGGGTGACAATAATTGGGATTCTTTCCAATGATTACCGTAGTTTGAGGAGTTCATGTATTCACTATTTGCTAATGCTTTGTGCTAGTTCTCTATTAAAAGGAGGCCTTAATATCCCTTAGTTTCCTTATGGACCCCGCTGCCATGAGAGGGTAGGACAAAAGATGTCATACAAGTTCTTATCGCAAGCACGTATGGCTATATACGAAATACATGCCTACATTACATTGATGAATTGGAGCTAGTTCTGTGTTGCCCTAGGTTGTAATTGTACATGATCAATGTTATCCAACATATTTGTCCATCACCGACCAATGCCTATGAGCTTTTCACATATTGATCTTTGCTAAGTTACTACTATTGCCGATGATGTCACAATTGCTACAAAACTACTGCTACTATTGTTACAGTTACTGTTGCTACTATTACCACTTCTATCAAACTACCATATTACTGTGCTACTGATCACTCTATTGCAGATATTTAGTCTCCACATATGGTTTAATTGACAACTCAACTGCTAATACTTGCAAATATTCTTTGGACCCCCTTGTGTCAAATCAATAAATTTGGGTTGAATACTCTATGCTCGAAAACTATTGTGATCCCCTATACTTGTGGGTTATCAAGACCTTTTTCTAGTGCTGTTGCCGGGAGCATAGCTCTATCTGCTAAGTCACTTGGTACTGTTATCTAGCTCTGCACTTGATTCGCCTTTTGTTTTGAGTAAGCTTGCAACACCACAACCAGCTAGTACTTTGCTTGATGATACTATGCCACTAGGTGAATTTACTGATGAACAACTTGCTAGAGCTAAAGAATTTGAGGATGTTGAAACTGATGAAATTATTGAAACTAAAAATTATGAAACACCTATTAGACCTAGATCTTCTAGATATGAATTGCCTAACATACCTGAGGGTTATGTTATGGATGGAGAGATAGCTAGGGAATTTCTTGCTTGTAGTGATAGAGATGATCTTAAGAAATTACTATGTAAGCTGAAATAAAAATCTTTGAATGCTAGAATGAAATATGATTCTAAGTTTGCTACTTCACCTATATTTGTGACTGATAAGGATTAAGACTTCTCCGTCGATCCTGAGTAAATTACTTTGGTTGAATCTGATCCTTTCCATGGTTATGAAACTGAAACCGTAGTGGCACATCTTACTAAACTGAATGATATAGCCACCCTATTTGCTCATGAGGAAAAAATCACTACTATTCTATTCTTAAGTTGTTTCCTTTATGATGCGGAGCATCCTTCCATCATCCCCATGGACTCTACACCAACACATCAAGCCCCACGTGGACCTATGACAAGAGCGAGAGCACGTGCTTTGGAAACCGAGGTGAACTCCTTCCTACTTGACTTGCATACGGATACAAATGGGACTTGGTTGCTACCTCACCAAAATATGCTATGTCTCATTAGGTACGAAGAGGAACACTACCATGAAGCTCATGAGCATCACCAAGGAGAAGGAGGACCACCCCAAGGCCACGCAAACCAAGACGGAGCACAACAACAACAACACTGGAAGTCCCAGGTGACCCCGTGCGCACGGGCCTTCGAAACCCTGTGCCCACGGACTGCCCAGGAAGGTGGCGCTGGAGCACCCCATGCGCACGGACATCTATCGTGCCCACGGGACCCCCGTGCGCACGGGCCCAACTTACCCCGTGCGCACGGGCCTCCCAGGATGGCCGGCTGAGATTGCACTTCACCCTCCTCTTCATCTCCTTCGACCCCAAGGCTATATAAGTCGTACCTAGAACCATGTTTAGGGTTAGCAAAGTATTAGATAAAAAATTGTGAGCTTTATTCCTTGTATCCCCTCCTCTTGGAGATCAAGACCCCTCTTGGGAAGAATCCTTGGGATTATCAAGCCCTCCAATTGGAGAAGATCAAGATCAAGACCTCACCTAGTGGGAAGAACTTACCTAGTGCTATTTTCCTTGAATTGTTCATGTAATCTTGTGGATCTCATGTATGCTACTCTAGTGGATGTGATATTTTGGTTTGTTTGAGTATTTTGTGCCTTGTGTTCTTGAGTGTTCTTCCTGTTTCCCCCCTCCAAGTGTGAAAAGACCCCCCTAGGGTTTTGCCCTACAACATCTTGGTATCATGAGCAAGGTTGATTCACATCTTGGAGTCCCATCCCCCCATTTGCTAGCTTGATTTTGTTGTTTTTCGTCCAAATTCGAAAATCTCCACCAAAAACAGCCCCCCCATTTTTTCTTGCAATTTGTTGGGTCTTGTGAGATTTGGTTGTTTTGGTCCACGAATTTGGTGTTTGGCAAGTGGATCTACCCAGGTTCCAGCTTCCCCACCTTTCCTTCCTTCAAAATTGGCCAAAAAAACTTGGAAATTCCCACGTATCAGGAGCAGTTCATCCGCTCGCAAAGCACCCCGTTCACACGGGCCATCGGGACCCCGTGCACACGGGCCTCACTTACTCCGTGCGCACGGACCCTCCAGAAACTTTCAGCCATTTCTATTTTGCATAGTTTTGTTTCCAAACCACCACTCATGTTCTTTCGCACTATTTCTCGTGGTTGTTTGAGTTTCGAGCTGTGGTTTCTCGTGTGTCCTAAGGTGTTTCGGCTACTTAGGCGCATTTGGACATCATCATCACCGCTTCTCGACCATCGACTCAGACTCCACACCGGCTTCGACAAATTCATCTCCATTCCAACCGTAAGCAAGGACAGTAAACTCGACGACACTCACCTTTGCTTTTGCATTGATAACCCGAGCCATTTTGCGTCGCTTACCTATCGAGACTAGCAAGTTGAGAATTGTCGGTCCACGCTTTTGTGTACCGTAGTGATCGTGTTATCATCTTTGTGCAATAAGTCTCTCCCGTGCATATCTTATAATACTTGTCTCATATCATACTTGGCTCGAGCATCGATCATAGAAAAAAGCATTTAAGCAAAAGAGGAGACACGTAGAGCTTGTAAGCAATAGCATTGAGCCTTGTTGCATAGTCATATCATCTTGGTCACCACGTACATAGCATAGTTGGGATTGAACACGGCACATTTCTCTCATAGGTTGGTGCATAAGCGTATTGATGCGGAGCATCCCAAGGTCATCCCCATGGACCTACCATCGTCTTACCAAGTGCCTAGCGGACCCATAACACGAGCACGTGCAAGAGCTCTTGAAACCGAGGTGACATCTCTCCTCTCACAAGTTCACTTCGATGCACATGAGACATGGCTACTACCTCAAACGAAGACATTATGTATACTCAGGTGTCAAGAAGATAGCCATGAATAAGCTAAGGAGCAAGGAGAATCAAAAGAGGAAGATGGACATGAAGAAGAAGAGATGCGGAAGAAGCTACAGGCTCCGGACGACCGACCAGGGCCGGACGTCCGACCCAGCCTGGACGTCTGACACACCCACACCCAAGCCAAAACTACGGCTTTCTGAAGCCACCGGGATGACCGGCGCCCGGACGACCGACCCCAACCGGACGTCCGACCGAAGACCACCCGAGCCGAATCTACGGACATCCGACAGGCACCGGACGTCCGGACCCTCGCGAGCCTCCAGACAACCGGTGAATCCCGGACGTCCGACGCCTGTGTGCTGTTACGTGTTTGATGAGGACATCAATACCATTGTTACACCCACAGCCCCTGCTGCTATACATACTGGACCAATTACTAGAGCTCGCGCACGCCAATTGAATTATCAGATACTTTCGTTTCTTGGTAACAATTCTAATGTTCATGAGAATATGATGCTGC